>NC_069727.1:620000-624588 GCF_027358585.1 Pangasianodon hypophthalmus
CAGTATTTCGGCAGCCGCCATTTTGTAGCACACTGGACAACATGCTGTGGTTTATGAAATCCCATGATGCACCACAGCAGATCACCGGAGCAGCGGCGCTCGTTACAACAGTTACAACAGTTACAACAGTACAACAGTGCAGACGCCATCGACTTCACACAGAGCTTAAAACTGAGCACCGGGTGGAAACATGAACAAATGGACAAACGGAGGGAGGGAGGGAGGGATGGATGGATGAATAGATGGATGGATGAATAGATGGATGGACGGATGGACAGATATTAGTGAACAGATGGATGGATGAATGAACGAATGAATGGATGGATGAATGGATGGATGGATGGACAGACGGATATTAGTGAATGGATGAATGAATGAATGAATGGATAGATGAATGGATGGATGGATGGATGTATAGATGAACGAATGGATGAACGAATGAATGGATGGATGAATGGATGGACAGACGGATATTAGTGAATGGATGGATGGATGAATGAACGAATGAATGGATGGATGAATAGATGGATGGACGGATATTAGTGAATGGATGAATGAATGAACGAATGAATGGACGGATGAATGGATGGATGGATGTATAGATGAATGGATGGATGGATGAATGGATGGACGGATATTAGTGAATGGATGAATGAATGAACGAATGAATGGACGGATGAATGGATGGATGGATGTATAGATGAATGGATGGATGGATGAATGGATGGACGGATATTAGTGAATGGATGAATGAATGAACGAATGAATGGACGGATGAATGGATGGATGGATGTATAGATGAATGGATGGATGGATGAATGGATGGACGGATATTAGTGAATGGATGAATGAATGAACGAATGAATGGACGGATGAATGGATGGATGGATGTATAGATGAATGAATAGATGAATGAATGGATGAACGAATGAATGGACAGACGGATATTAGTGAATGGATGGCGTGTGTGAGTGTGTGTGTGTTAGTGGGAGTGTGAGTGTGTTAGTGTGTGTGTGTGTGTGTGTTAGTGGGAGTGTGAGTGTGTTAGTGTGTGTGTGTGTGTGTGTGTTAGTGGGAGTGTGTTAGTGTGTGTGTTAGTGGGAGTGGGAGTGTGTGTGTGTGTGTGTTAGTGGGAGTGTGTTAGTGTGTGTGTGTGTTAGTGGGAGTGGGAGTGTGTTAGTGGGAGTGGGAGTGTGTGTTAGTGGGAGTGTGAGTGTGTTAGTGTGTGTGTGTGTGTGTGTTAGTGGGAGTGTGAGTGTGTTAGTGTGTGTGTGTGTGTGTTAGTGGGAGTGTGAGTGTGTTAGTGTGTGTGTGTTAGTGGGAGTGTGTTAGTGTGTGTGTGTTAGTGGGAGTGGGAGTGTGTGTTAGTGGGAGTGGGAGTGTGTGTGTGTGTTAGTGGGAGTGTGTTAGTGTGTGTGTGTGTTAGTGGGAGTGGGAGTGTGTGTTAGTGGGAGTGGGAGTGTGTGTGTGTGTTAGTGGGAGTGGGAGTGTGTGTTAGTGGGAGTGTGTGTGTGTGTTAGTGGGAGTGTGTTAGTGTGTGTGTGTGTTAGTGGGAGTGTGTGTTAGTGGGAGTGTGTGTGTGTGTTAGTGGGAGTGTGTGTTAGTGGGAGTGTGTGTTAGTGGGAGTGTGTGTGTGTGTTAGTGTGAGTGTGTTAGTGTGTGTGTGTGTTAGTGGGAGTGTGTTAGTGTGTGTGTGTGTTAGTGGGAGTGTGTTAGTGTGTGTGTGTGTTAGTGGGAGTGGGAGTGTGTTAGTGGGAGTGGGAGTGTGTGTTAGTGGGAGTGTGAGTGTGTTAGTGTGTGTGTGTGTGTGTGGTAGTGGGAGTGTGAGTGTGTTAGTGTTGTGTGTGTGTGTGTTAGTGGGAGTGTGAGTGTGTTAGTGTGTGTGTGTTAGTGGGAGTGTGTTAGTGTGTGTGTGTTAGTGGGAGTGGGAGTGTGTGTTAGTGGGAAGTGGGAGTGTGTGTGTGTGTTAGTGGGAGAGTGTAGTGTGTGTGTGTTAGTGGGAGTGGGAGTGTGTGTTAGTGGAGTGGGAGTGTGTGTGTGTGTTAGTGGGAGTGGGAGTGTGCTGTAGTGGGAGTGTGTGTGTGTGTTAGTGGAGTGTGTTAGTGTGTGTGTTGTAGGGAGTGTGTGTTAGTGGAGTGTGTGTGAGTGTGAGTGGGAGTGTGTGATAGTGGGAGTGTGTGTTAGTGGGAGTGTGTGAGTGTTAGTGGGAGTGTGTTAGAGTGTGTGTGTGTTAGTGGTGAGTGTGTGTGTGTGTTAGTGGGAGTGTGTGTTTGTGTGTGTTAGTGTGTGTGTGTTAGTGGGAGTGTGTGTAGAGTGGGAGTGTGTGTGTGTGTGTGTGTTAGTGGGAGTGTGTTAGTGTGTGTGTGTTAGTGGGAGTGGGAGTGTGTGTTAGTGGGAGGAGTGTGTGTGTGTGTGTGTGTTAGTGGGAGTGTGTGTTAGTGGGAGTGTGTGTGTGTGTGTGTGTGTGTGTGTTAGTGGAGAGTGAGTGTGTGTGTTAGTGTGTTAGAGGACCGTGGTGTAAACGCTTGTACAGCTTTTATCTCGTGTTCCACTTTCTCTCGTTTCCTGTTTTTAGTGCACGGCTTTTTGGGACACGGTGAAAGACAGAGCTGAGCTACACGTCTGATACACACACACACACACACACACACCCACACACACATCTGATACACACACACACACACACACACACAGGTCTGATACACACACACACACACACACACACACACACACACAGGTCTGATACACACACACACACACACACACACACACGTCTGATACACACACACACACACACACACACACACGTCTGATACACACACACACACACACACACACACGTCTGATACACACACACACACACACACACACACACACGGTCTGATACACACACCACACACACACACACACGTCTGATACACACACACACACACACACACACACACACACACACACACACACACACACAGGTCTGATACACACACACACACACACACACAGGTCTGATACACACACACACACACACACACACGTCTGATACACACACACACACACACACACACACACACACACACACACACACAGGTCTGATACACACACACACACACAGGTCTGATACACACACACACACACACACACACACACACACAGGTCTGATACACACACACACACACACACACACACAGGTCTGATACACACACACACACACACAGGTCTGATACACACACACACACACAGGTCTGATACACACACACACACACACAGGTCTGATACACACACACACACACACCACACACACACACGTCTGATACACACACACACACACACACACACACACACACAGAACACACACACACACACAGGTCTGATACACACCACACACACACACAGGTCTGATACACACACACACACACACACACACGTCTATACACACACACACACAAACACACACACACACAACACACACACACAGGTCTGATACACACACACACACACACACGTCTGATACACACACACACACACACACACACGTCTGATACACACACACACACACACACACACAGGTCTGATACACACACACACACACACAGGTCTGATACACACACACACACACACACACACACACAGGTCTGATACACACACACACACACACACACGTCTGATACACACACACACACACACACACACGTCTGATACACACACACACACACACACACACACAGGTCTGATACACAACACACACACAGGTCTGATACACACACACACAACAGGTCTGATACACACACACACACACACACACACCACACACACGTCTGATACACACACCACAGCACAACACACACAGGTCTGATACACACACACACACACACACACACACACAGGTCTGATACACACCACACACACTCACACACACACACACACACACACAGGTCTGATACACACACACACACACACACACACACGTCTGATACACACACACACACACACACACACACGGTCTGATACACACACACACACACACACACACACACAGGTCTGATCACACACACACACAGGTCTGATACACACACACACACACACACACACAGGTCTGATACACACACACACACACACACACACACACACACCCCCCCCCCCCCCCCTTTACAGACCTTGCTCTGCAGCATGGTGTGGATCCTCTGCTGGGAGCTCTGGCCCTGCTTGGTGCGGATCAGCAGGTACAGAGCTTTAACCTCGGGACAGGAACGCAGCAGCTTCTCCACCAACACCTTCCCCATGAAGCCCGTCGCCCCGGTGATCAGCACACACTTCCCTGCGTAGAAACTCCGACACACACGCCATGACCGCAGCACACACACCCAGCTCCCACCTGCGGGAGACAGGTACACGCAGGACGGGTCAGACACGACAACACCTCGCTATTACTAGCATTATTATTATTATTATTATTATCATCGATTATTATTATATTATTATTATTATATTAATCATCGCCCACAATGATGAAGGGGAAAACATCTTTCCAGAGATTTTCAAAGATTTTTATTAAAATCAACAACAAAAAATAAAATTAAATAAAATCAGAAAG
>NC_069727.1:624788-789788 GCF_027358585.1 Pangasianodon hypophthalmus
GGAGGTGAACGCACTAAGAGAAAAAGCACGAAGAGCTCTTTATGCAATCAAGAATAAATTCTACAAAATAAACATCCCAATTAGAATCTGGTGTAAAATCTTTGACAGTGTTGTTGCTCCTATTGCGCTGTATGGATGTGGGGTTTGGGGTCCACTCAGTACACACGACTACACGAGATGGGATAAACATCCCACAGAGTCCCTGCATGCAGAATTCTGTAGAAATATCCTAAAAGTTCAAAGAAAAACACCAGCCAGTGCCTGCAGGGCAGAATTAGGCCAATTCCCACTGATTATACCCGTACAAAAAAGAGCTCTGAAATTCTGGAAACATCATAAATCAAGTAACGAAAACACGCTACAGTATGAAGCTCTGAAAACCCAAGAGCTCAGCCCTAAACCAGTTCCCTCTGTCAGCTGGTCCTGAGACTCACTAACACACTAACCACTAACACACAGCAGTCCTCAGACCAGCACTGCTCACCAAAGTCTAATCAGAGTCAATCAAATTACTGAGCAGATGAGAAGAGCATATCTGGAGCACTGGGACAGTCAGAACCAAACCCAGTCCAGATTACACTGCTATCGGGCCCTAAACAGAGAGTATGAACTGGCAGAGTGTCTCTTCACCATCAGAGATATAAAGCAGAGACACGTCCTGACCAAGTACAGGCTGAATGAGCACAGTCTCGCCGTGGAGAAGGGCCAAAACAGGAGAACCTGGAACACGGGAGAACCTGGAACACGGGAGAACCTGAACACAGGAGAACCTGGCTGCCCAGAGAACAGAGACTGTGTGCTCACTGTACGAGCGGTGAGGTCGAGACAGAGCTGCACTTCTTCCTCCACTGTGAAAAATATCAACAAAAGAGAGACATTTTCACCAAAAACATCACACACAAAATTCCAAATTTCTGCAATTTAACAGATGAAGAAAAGCTTCATCTTTGCTGCAAAGTATGTGTCAGAATGCAAGAGCCTGAGGGACAGTGAGACACAGAGTGTCCTGCACACACCCTGATTACACACACCCTGAATACACACACCATGTTCACACCTTCACCTCTCAGGTTGTATATATGGTTTTTTTTTGTATAAATTTTGGTCTGATCTATTTGCACTATTTGCTTTGGCAACAATGTGATTTATAACATTCATGCCAATGAAGCACTGATGAACTGAACTGAGAGAGAGAATGTGTGTGTGTGTGTGTGTGTGTGTGTGTAAGAAAGAGAAACCATGAGAGAGAGAGTGGGAATTGTATATTATACTATTAAATATTAATATTAAAAAATGTTAATATACACATCATCTCAGGGTTTTTTTCTGAGGCTTCAGTTATAAAATCAGGTCCAGATTAATGTTTAGAGCTTATAGATGATTTATTGAGTAAAAAACATAAATAATGAGTAACATTAGTCCATGTTCGAATGTGTGTTTGAGAGAAAGATTGTGTGTGTGTGTGAGTCCTCATAATCCATGACAGATGATAAAACTTCTCTCTCTCTCTCTCTCTCTCTCTCTTTCTCTCAGACAGTGTGAGGTTTGGTGAATGGAAGTCGCTGTGTTGGGAGAGTGGAGGTTCTTCATGATGGACAGTGGGGAAACAGTGTGCCATGATAGCTGGGATATGAGAGAAGCTGCAGTGGTGTGTAGAGAGCTGCGCTGTGGGGAGCCTGTAAATGTGCGGTATGGTGCTCACTTTGGACGAGGATCAGGACCAATCTGGATGGATGATGTGGACTGTAGAGGATCAGAGTCGACACTGAGAACTGTAGCTCAGCAGAGTGGGGGAAAAATAACTGTGGTCATGGTGGTGATGCTGGAGTCACCTGCTCAGGTAGATTGCTTTTAATCATGACATATAAATTATGTTCTAGAAAATCTCGTGATTACCACAATCTATGTTTAAGTTCTATAAAATAAATGTTGAGTGTAATAGACTGCGCTGCCAGCGTCCGGTGTAAAGTCCACTCTGATTAACATGACAGCGTGTTGGAACGCAGCGTCACTGCAGTCTGGTGGTAAAATCAGCTTTAGAGGAACTCCGAACTGCATGAACATTTTAATAATAATAATAATAATAACAATAATAATAATCATCTTATCTCAGGTGACCTCTTGTGGGATCGCAAACCCGAGGTTAATAAGCTATGCCTGAAACTTTCACACTTTGCTTTATTTGATTTAGATGAAACAATTGAGAACTCTGATTATTACATTCTGGTCAGTGAGATTCTGTTCAGTTTCTCTGACAAATTATATTATATATTAATTAATTAATTAATTAATTATATTATATTAAATTAAATTATATTTAATACTCCACATCAGTATTCAGACCTCAGACCATAACTACAGACTTATATTCAGATGTTACACACATGGGGGCGGAGTTTGTCTAAAACAGAGGCGGGTCTCAGTTACATGTGATTCTGATCTTGAACTTAAGCGCATGTTTCTTGCGTGATATCGGCTCGAGTGAGGAGCAGTGTTAAGTCCAGCACCGCTGTCTGACATTTTGATGTAACCACAATATGTCATGCTGAAATTTATGTTTTGGCTGTAAATACACTCAAACACACTATGGAATGTTAATCATATTAAATACAGAAATATGACAGTATTAATTGATTAATAATATTCACCCCTTATAGTGCATAAAAAGCTGTTTTTCACATGGAGGACTTTGGAGGAGACGCATCTTAAGAAATATCGCTTATCATGAGGAGTGAATTTTTTATGGGAAAAATTATGTATGAACTTAAAGTTTCTCTGTAAGCGTAGCAGATGAGCGCTCGGTCAGATTATCCTTCACACTGTGAATGTTTTCTTACCAGGAGATCACATGGAATTAACACAAACAGTCATTATTTTATTAATTCGAAGAATCAAAATTAGAATTTAAAAGCATGATAAAATTGATTACAGAATAACAGGATGTGCTGGATCAAGTGCTATTTTATAAGCTGTAGAATAATGAGTGTGGAAGCCTTATTATTAAATTAATAGAACTATTCATACATCAAGATGTTATCAATATACTAAACTCAACGCTCACCATCTTCTCATTCATATATCATCAAATTACTCTTTTTTATTTTTGAATTGTTTCTTGCGTTTATGTTACATTGTATTACATTTGACAGGAAATTTCAAAAGTGCGATTCTCAGTCCCGGGAATTTTGCGGATTTTTTAGACGATTTTTTGTGCTTAAAGATGGTGGTCTAGACTCTACTGAAGAAAAAAAAAAAAAAACTGTCACAGACACTTCTACAAAAGAATAATCTGGCAACCTTAGAGCCATGAATTACATGCAGGTGATTTTAATAATATGAATGAAAAACCCATAAAACCGAGTTAAGCAGCTGCATAACCCGATTCTGAATATGAGGAACTTTCCCAGCTCACATATTGATGTTACTTTTGGACTTAAATCACTGACTCTGAATCTGACCCACTGTAATTGTTGTGACCTTTAAACACTATTTTAGTAACTTTAATGTTTTCACCACTTTAAATATCTGTGTTTTAATGTAGAAAATGAACCTGATGACGCCATTACAACTGATCAGCAGACAGTTATACAGACAGGTATGATAATAATGTGACAATTTTGTGATCTCAATCATGACCACAGTCATAAATAATATCAAAGTGGATTTACTGAAAAATTTATTTATTAATTTTGACAGAGTACTGTGATACTGATGTTAACACTAATAAATAAATATTATATGAATACAAGAAAGAAAGAGAGAAGTCTCTTTTAGATCTTTTGTGTCTGGATAGATCATTTTGGGTAAAAGTAAAATTATTCTAAGTGATGTTTTACACAGATATCTTACATAGACCATCTGTCAGGACCAGAGCAGGATTCGCACACACGATCTCTGGGTACAGGTCTAACGCTCTGCTGATGGAGCTAAGCACAGATGAGAGGACCTAAAAGCAGAGGCTGGTACAGGAGTAGGTTGAATGGTTTAATTGGGGAAGAGCAAAAAATGACAAGGAACGTCAGCAGGGTGACTTGTATCAAAAGGCAAAAAATCCAAAATGGAAAAAAACAGGCAAGCAAAAAACTCAAACAATGCAAGCTCAGAAGACATCAAAAACAAAACACAAAAGCTAGGGCAAAAATTCCCCAAAGGAAATGAAATACATAAATCAGGGCAAAGATCGAAGGCAGGATTTTATCAGTCACAGTCCATTAAAAACTAGCAAGGTAGTCATACATGACAAAAAGCAGAAAGGCAGGATAGAGACTTACACAAGGCAAAACCAAGGCAAAGACTGAGCAACGACTCTAACAAACAGGGCAACTTAAGTACACAGGAAAATGAGACACAGCTGAAACACATTAACTAGTCTGGAGCTCTAATAGAAAGTCCTCAGGGTCGCCATCAGGTGGCCAAAAGGCAGAATACAGTCTGAAACCTGACACCATCACAGACCTCGGATTTTTACTCACTCTATTCTTCTTTTCATCTCTCTCTCTCTCTCTCTCTGTCTCAGACAGTGTGAGGTTGGTGAATGGTGGAAGTCGCTGTGCTGGGAGAGTGGAGGTTCTTCATGATGGACAGTGGGGAACAGTGTGTAGTTCTGCCTGGGATATGAAAGATGCTGCAGTGGTGTGTAGAGAGCTGCACTGTGGGGAGCCTGTAGATCTGCGGTATTGGGCTGAGTTTGGACGAGGATCAGGAGAAATCTGGATATATGATTTGTACTGTAGAGGATCAGAGTCGACACTGAACAACTGTAGCTCACGAGGGGGACATTACTGTAGTCAGACTCTTGATGCTGGAGTCATCTGCTCAGGTAAATTGCTGTATTTAGAAAAAAATAGAATTGGTTAAATTATTGATTTGAATAATTTTGGTTATACCAACACATTCATTAATAATAAAATTTGATTTAGATTTAAGTTTAAAGTATTTTGCAGCTACATTTCTTGATATTCTCTCTTGCTGAAAATTTGGACAGTATTTACAAATTTAAATAATACACAGGTGAAAAGCCGAGACTCACTGCTGGTCCTTACCCATGCTCTGGGAGACTGGAGGTGCTTCATGGAGGTTCCTGGTCCACAGTGTGTGATGCTGACTTTGACCAGCAGGATGCAGAGGTTGTGTGTCGAGAGCTGGGCTGTGGGATTCCTGTGGAGGTGCTGGGATCAGCTGCTTTTGGCCGAGGGGAGGGTCAGGTGTGGACAGAGGAGCTTCAGTGTAGAGGCAACGAATCTGAGATTGCCTTCTGTCCAAAATCATCTTCACTCAAACACTCAAACTGCTCCCATGACAAAGATATGGGATTAATATGTTCTGGTTAAGTGTCATGATTTAACTTCTGCTTAAATAGAGACCACATACCTGTCAATCAAATTTTAAGGTGCCTTTGTTAATTTTCCTCTTTCACTGAGCTCTCGGTTGTTTGTTCAGGTCACACAGAGGCTCGGCTGGTGAACGGATCGGACTCCTGTTCTGGTCGAGTGGAGCTCCAGTACCTCAGTGAGTGGGGCACAGTTTGTGCTGTAGGCTGGGATATGAGAGCTGCAGATGTTCTCTGTGCACAGCTGGATTGTGGGAGTGCTGTGGCTGTGGTGGAGGTGGACTGGTTTGGGGAGGGGAGTGGCCACATCTGGGCTGATGTGTTTGATTGTCAGGGGAAGGAGACACACCTATCACAATGTGGCATCTCATCATGGAGTCGAGCTGCATGCTCTCACAAACACGATGCTGGAGTCATTTGTAATGGTGAGATATTAACGTCACGTACACCACGTTAGTGAATAAAGTCAGTGTTCATTAGAATATTTAAATGATGTTTTTCTGCTTCAGGATCATCCGTGGCGTTTCATGAGGGGCGAGTGAGGTTGTCTGGAGGGAGCAAGTGTCAGGGGGAGGTGGAGATTTATTTCAGGCAGGACTGGAGGAGAGTTCTCCTGGACTCGTGGAGTCTGTCTGAGGCGTCTGTGCTCTGCAGACAGCTGGGCTGTGGCTCCGTGCTGAACTACCGCTCCTCTCCATCCACCACTGAACACAAACACATGTGTGTAACGGGTTTCAGCTGCTCTGGGAGTGAAGCTCATCTGGGGAACTGCAGCAGTGCACAACCTGTCAACTGCAGCTCCGGGGAACAGCTGTACATCACCTGCTCAGGTAAGCAGCACAACACCTACCAATGAGCAGGCATGTACAAAATCAGCACTTTAAAATGAAGGGTAAGAAACAGAGCTTGATCACTAGGAAAGTAGTTATTTACTAAATGTTTTATAATTCTAAAGTGTCCTATTAAATATGCAGAGTAATTAAATATTATATTTAATGTAATTTATAATTAATAATATATTAGTCTTACATGATTTATGAAATAAAGAAAAGATAAATCACTTGGTCTTTACATATTTTGGGCCATACTGCAGGTATCTTTAACCCCGCCCACAGCTCCATCAGGCTGGTTGGTTCTGGGGGAGACTGTGCAGGAAGGCTGGAGGTTTTCCACAGCGGCTCGTGGGGGACAGTGTGTGATGACTCGTGGGATATTGAGGATGCGCAGGTGGTGTGCAGACAGCTGCAGTGTGGAGAGGCCCTCAGTACCCACATACCAGCCTGGTTTGGTCCTGGAACTGGGTCCATATGGCTGAATGAGGTGGAGTGTGAGGGGAACGAGACATCCCTGTGGAACTGCAGATTTCAGCTGTGTGAAGAGGGAGAATGTGGACACCATGAGGACGTAGGAGTCGTGTGCTCAGGTACAGTGTAATTTATGTACAATAATGTTTATGAAGTTACTCTTCATAAAAGCAGCAGATGTCCATTAACTCTGAGTGAGAAATTTTATCCATATTTTAAATAATAATTACCACAACAGAAGGAATGATTACAAATTTCTATTCAGTAAAAGTCGTTCTTCTTCCACCAGAGTTTAAAGAGATCCGACTCACGGAGGGCTGTGAGGGGAATCTGGAAGTGTTCTACAATGGAACCTGGGGTAATGTGTGTCACAATCAGATGGATGATGAGACAGTAAACATGGTGTGTCGAGAGCTGAACTGTGGAAGAAGTGGCAGTCTGTCAAACGCTGAAGCACGAGTAAAATCTGCTCCTAACTGGCTGGATTATCTGAAGTGTAGGAAACACGACTCTAATCTGTGGCAGTGTCCATCTTCACCCTGGGGACAGAACAGATGTGATAATCGTGATGAGGTGGCTCGTATTACCTGCACAGGTGGGTGGATTCAGACTTTTCTGGTTCTGTACATTGCCATAAACTGCAGTATTTAATTGTGAATAGTGTATAACTAATGTGGCTGAAATATAAAGTGTATTTTACATAAAATAGTCTGAGAAAAGTCCGCTCTGAGAGATTAACCTGCACATGAAACCTCTCATTAATAAATGTATTTTATTACTGCAGATGATGGAAAGTCTCTACGTACACAAGAAAAGTGCTCTTCATTTCCCTCTCAGAAACACTGCTCAAGTAAGGATATATAAGGAAAAGCTTTTAGTACTGTTCTTCATTTGCATTTGTTAGTGACAGAGGATATTTCCTCATGTGTTGAATTTCAGGATCTTTGTAATTAGTTGGTGTAAGGCTCTTTTTCAGAACACCGCAAAAGCTGTTTTTGGTAAACTAGACCATGTTGAGTATAATATAAGATTATGTTATGATTGTGTTGTAGTGAGCTGTGTGACTGGAGCTGTTATTCAGCGTTGGTGTGTTTCCTCATGTGTGATGTGTGTGATGTAGAGCACTGGTCTCTCAGGCTGAGTGGAGGAAAGGGAAGCTGCTCTGGGAGGTTGGAGGTGTATCATAACGCTACGTGGGGCTCCGTTTGTGATGATCAGTGGAACATCAGGAACGCTCAGGTGGTGTGCAGACAGCTGGGCTGTGGGTCGGCGCTGAGTGCTGATAGGAATGTTACGTTTGGTGCTGGTGAAGGGACTATCTGGCTGAACAGAGTGAAGTGTCGAGGGGATGAGATTCACCTGTGGGACTGTCATCATTCCCTGAAGAAACACACTGACTGCTCTCATGCTGGAGTCACCTGTGCAGGTCAGAGGGGTGTGCTAACTTTTCAGCTTTCTGTCTCCACTCATTACACATTTCTCCTGGTGTTAAGGCTTGATAACTTTTATTTATAATCTTAGATGTTAGCTTGAAAGCTCAGACCCTAAACTGTAACACACTGATCAGCATGTCATAAATATTATTTAGTGAGAGTATATTTTTATTGTATGAAAGAAAGTCTTTTTGTTCTTTCAATAAATACAGACATATCCACTGTGTCCACTACTGCTACACCCACCACAACAACCACCACAACACCCACCACCACAACCACCACCAAATCAGGTATGTATATATGTTACAATACAATCTTTGTGACTGTTCACCATTTTTGTAAATATTTATGATTACAGTGTCATATCAAGATCCTCTTCTGTGTTTTTGACTTCAGTAAGAGCCGCTTCAAATCCTACATCACCTGGAGCTCCATCCACCCCTCCACTGGTTCTCGTTGTGTTGGGAACGCTGCTCTTCCTGGCCTTAGTGCTTCTGCTGGTACTGTTTTACCAGAACAGAGTGCTCAGGAGAGGTACGAGACATACTTGTAAATGCCTTTAAGTCAGCTGCACTTGATTACTGCAGTGTTTTCTTATCTGTCCGACCCCACAGTATAATTACTATTGTACAAGACGGTCAGAAAGATGCTGCCAGAATCTCTTACACAGAAAAAAGATTCACATCACAATTCATCTCTTCTTTTAAAATCCTCTTATTTGCTCATAATGTTTCTGTTTTTGAGGTTCTTAAATTTTTTTATCAATGTAAATCAGGAAGAACACCAATTTGCTCTTTATACCAAAAACCTGGCTGAGGTCAAATTTTTGTTTCTATGGCAAAAAGCTTTGGGATTGCATATTATTTTCTTTATTTTGTAATGAATTGTAAGAATATTATTATTTAAAATCTCACCATTTATTCATAAAAACATTTAATTATTTTCTCATTCTGTTTTATTGCGGTGTTAAAAATTGTCTTGTATTTTGTAAACACTTGTGTATGAATGCATTATTATTATTATTATTATTATTACGATCCACTCCCAGTTGTCTCTAAGAGGAGGCGTAAGACTCAGCCTGAGGCAGTCTATGAGGAGATCAACCACAGACACATCACTTGAAGAAGCACGAGCTCCAGTCAAAGAGGTGAGTGATATGTGGACTGTTCTACATCACACTTATTGTATTCTATTTAAACTTGTAGCTGAAATTCACTGCATGCAAATGATCAAATCACTCAATACAAAATACACACCTCAATGCAAACTCAGTGCTTAAAGCAACATTTTCCCCAAAATTCAGTGTGATTTATTTCTTTACAACAAATAAATAAAAATAAGCTAAATGTGTGTGAGAGGAAATGTGCAGTTAGAGAACATGTGGTGTAGAGACAGAATTCTGCTGATAAACATCTATTAAAGCTTCTGATTTAGTGCAAGTGTGTGTGTGTGTGTGTGTGTGTGTGTGTGTGCATGTGTGTGTGTGTGCGCACTTTGCTGTACAGGTGCATCCCCCCCTCTCTCCCAGTACATGTTTTTATGAGTGTGTGTGTGTGTGTGTGTGTGTGTGTGTGTGTGTGCTTTCCTGCACAGGTGCATTACTCTCTCCCACCCTCTGCGTGAGTGTGTGTGTGTGTGTGTGTGTCTGTCTGTCTGTCCCTCTGTGTGTCTATGTGTGCATATCCATGTGTGTTTAAGTGACATGTATTTTATTGTACAGATGTTCGGAAAGGAGGGTCCTCATAAACCATTGATGGTTATTAAATGTCCTGCTAAAAACTTTATACTGAATGTGTGTTTTCCTAAATTTGAGCATCTCTCTCTCTCTCTCTCTCTCCCTCTCCCTCCCTCTGTGTGTGTTCGTGTGTGTTCGTGTGTGTGTGTGTGTGTGTATGTGTGTGTGTGAAATATCTGCTTTTCAGAACTCGTCTCATGTACGTTCCTGTACAGGTGCATCCTCCCTCTCTCCTAGTGCATGTTTTCATGTGTGTGTGTGTGTGTGTGTGTGTGTGTGCTTTAGTGCACAGGTGCATTACTCTCTCCCTCCCTCTGCATGTGAGTGTGTGTGTGTGTGTGTGTGTCTGTCCGTCCCTCTGTGTGCCTATGTGTGCATATACGTGTGTGTTTACGTGACATGTATTTTATTGGACGGATGTTGGGAAAGGTGGGTCCTCATAAACCATTGGTAGTTATTAAATGTCCTGCTAAACACTTTATACTGAATGTGTGTTTTCCTGAATTTGAGCATCTCTCTCTCTCTCTCTCTCTCTCTCTCTCTCTCTCTCTCTTTCTGTGTGTGTGTGTGAAATATCTGCTTTTCTGAACACGTCTCATGACTGTCCTGCTCTCCTCTAACAGGAAGTCTCCTCTCTGAAGAACAGCATTCTGGGTATGAGCATGTAGATGGTGAGCTTCTCTCAGGTATTCTCTCAACATTTTCCCCAAAATCCAGTGTGATTTATTTATTTACAACAAATAAATAAAAACAAGCTAAATGTGTGTGAGAGGAAATGTGCAGTTAGAGAACATGTGGTGATAAATGTCTGTGAAAGCCTTATTTGGTGTGTGTGTGTGTGTGCGTGCATGTGTGTGTGCATGTGCGCACTTTCCTGTACTCTTTCCTGTACTCTCTCCCTCCCTCTGTGTATGCGTGTGTGTGTGTGTGTGTGTGTGTGTGTGTGTGTGTGTGTGAATACATAGAATACTAGAGCTCATAACAGAAGAAATATCGATCCATTTACCTTCTTCTGTGAAATGTACAAGCATTCTTTTGTGAAAGCTGCCATGTTCAACCTCTATAACAATCATTCATTCATTTTTGCACATCTCTCTGCTAATACTCCAGATGTTTTTGTTTTAAATGAAGAGTTCAGACAGGTATTTGTCCTAGAGGTAGGCTGCACATTTGACTCTAGCCTTGAGGAAGCCTTTAGGACTAAGGTTATTAAGTACTAACCACTCCTGAATAACATCTCAGAGCTCGGCTACAAGTGTAGACTTTTGGTCTTCATATACGGCAGCCTAGGACATGTCCACAGACTGGTCATCAGGGGCTTACAGCTGGTAGCGCTGCCTAAAAGGAGAGCTAAACAGCTAGCAAAATACTGTTCAGTGTCTGCTATCATTGGCAGCCGTCATATATGGAGAAGGAGCTGCTATTTATATCCTTGATAATCTTGATACAGTCCGTGTTTTAACTGTAAGATGATGTATTTTTCTGTATTCTGCATCTCTATTACTTATGTCCTGTATTAATACTTGCTGAGTGGATAAAAATAAATGAAATGTTATATATAATTATTTAATTTAAATAAAATATTGTTTAAATAAAAATAAACTAATTGTGTGTGAGAGGAAATGTGCAGTTAGAGTACATGTGGTGTAGAGACAGAATTCTGCTGATAAATATCTATTAAAGGTTCGGATTTAGTGAAAGTGTGTGTGTGTGTGTGTGCGCGTGCATGTGCACTTTTCTGTACAGGTGCATCCCCCCCTCTCTGCAAGTGCATGTTTTCGTGTGTGTGTTCTTTCCTGCACAGGTGCATTACTCTCTCCCTCCCTCTGTGTGCGTGTGTGTGTGTGTGTGTGTGTGTGTATGTGTGCATATCCATGTCTGTTCATGTGACATGTATTTTATTGGACGGATGTTCGGAAAGGTGGGTCCTCATAAATCACTGGTGGCAGTCGTGGCCTAATGGATAGAGAGTCGGACTTGCAACCCGAAGGTGAACCTGAAGGTTGTGGGTTTGAGTCTCGGGTCCGGCAGGGATTGTAGGTGGGGGGAGTGAATGACCAGCGCTCTCTCCCACCCTCAATACCACGACTGAGGTGAGACCCTTGAGCAAGGCACCGAACCTCCAACTGCTCCCCGGGCACCGCAGCAAAAAAAAAGGCTGCCCACTGCTCCGGGTGTGTGTTCACGGTGTGTGTGTGCACTTGGATGGGTTAAATGCAGAGCACAAATTCCGAGTATGGGTAACACTTTATACTGAATGTATGTTTTCCATAATCAGAGCATCTCTCTCTCTCTCTCTCTCTCTCTCTCTCTCTCTCTCTCTCTCTGTGTGTGTGTGTGTGTGTGTGTGTGTGTGTGTGTGTGTGTGTGTGTGAAATATCTGCTTTTCTGAACACGTCACATGACTGTGCTGCTCTCCTCTAACAGGAAGTCTCCTCTCTGAAGAACAGCATTCTGGGTATGAGCAGGTGGATGATGAGCTTCTCTCAGGTAAAAAAGGCCAGAGTGTGAGTTTGTCTAACTCCATTAACTGAAAGATATTAGAATTGCAATTAAAAATCAGAAATGACTAAATTTGTCCTTTCTGAGACGTGATTATGACGTATTGTATAGAAGAATTACAGTAACTCCAGTGTTTTAATGCTGACACATGACATCTCACAATCAACCTTATCTTACTTTAAGCTTCTGAAATCCCTCTTATCAAATTTATCAAAGCTTCTTTGGATGAGGATTTTATTGAGTATAAATGTGTTTTAAAAACCAAAACAAACAAATTGTTCTTTTTCCAGTAAAGTCTGGGATTGGAGAAAAGGCTGAGTATTATGATGATGTCATCGACACCAGTGACTTCATAAGTGGGTGCAGTTGTTAAATGATCACATAAATTTACTGACTTCACATTAAACCATGAGGTCAGAATGTGATGGAGCTGTTTGTACAGACCCTCTGCTTTTATTTCATTTAGGTGATGCAGGAAGAGTTGACCCACCAGAGGACTACGATGATGCCGTCACTGCTGGACCGATCCCTGATAACGTGGATGGTGTGCTTCTGTTTTGGGATTTGTTTTAGAAAGCAGTATAAATTAAACACACTTACTGCAAATAAGTGTGTTTATTGGTTTGTGTGTAGTGACATTTTTTACACGTATACAATGTCATTTTGCATTGTGTCATCAAATACACAGTGTACAAACTGCCACTTCAGTAAACTTTAAATCTCTTTAAATATCTGTGTTTTGGTGTAGGGGATGAAGCAGAGAATTATGATGACGCCATTACAGCTGATCAGAAGTCAGTTATACTGACAGGTATGATAATAATGTGACAGTATTGCATCCACAAGCATCCAAATGATCATTAATGACATTAATGTGGATTTAATAGCTTTTATCTCTACATTCTGACAGAGGACGTGTCCGAGAACTATGATGATGCAGTTACCATGGAAACAAACCCAAACATCATCACGGGTCAGTTTTTTCTGGAAATAGACTAAAAAAAAAAAAAGCTGGTGAGGGAAGTACTGTTTATAGCTGCTATGACATAAGTGAGAAAAGGAACTTATTTTTCCAAAGCTCTACAACATTATCTGTAACTACAAATGTACAAAAAGTATGACGTCTAATTCTTTAATAAATGAAAAATTGCAATTGTTGGCAATTTCCCATGTTATAAGAGGAATAAAACACTTGGGGACATGCTGTTATAGTTAAATGATCAACGTTAGGGTGGTAGCAGTAACTCAGCTTCATCACACCACCCTGTAACTCAGTATTTTACTATAACAGCAACACACACAGTGCTTTATTACTTATTCATTTATTTCTTCAGTAGACAGTCCAGAAGATTATGATGATGTCATCACTGAGGAACAGGATGTAGGAGAAACAGAAGGTGAGTGAGATGTTTATTCTGGTAATGTACGTGAGTGCAAAGGCAGCAAAGTTAAAGCGGGACTATATTATATACGATATATAATATAAATATCAGCTTTCTGTTTTGTAATCTCCATTCTGTCATTTAACAAGTGCAGCCATATTTATTAAACAGTTTAGATAAGACCTATATTTATGTCTCATTTACTTCCACATCTTATACACATGGCCTGTGTTAATGTTAAGAAAGCTGAATTGATAAATATCCTTTTTTAACATTTTTATTGCTAGAATATTAAAGACATTCCTAAATAGCAATTAATACAATACAAAGGATATATTAAAGAGGTAAATGTATTTATTTTACAGAATATGATGATGTGGAGGAGAAATCTCAGAAAGACAGGGACCATGTGACTGAGACACGCCACCAAAGGCCTTTTCTCAGGAAATTACACTTTTTTAAACGCAAAAAATGATTTTATTTTACAATAAAATGTCATGTTTTCTTTCAAAAATGTCATGTTTTCTGAACTGTGTTCATTTTCTCCCTAGTTATTAGCAAATAGAGTAGGGAGAGTTAAATCACCTTTCATATTACCTAATGCAATGTCTCCAGCTTTTCTTTTACAACACTTTTTATTTCTTAAAACATCACTTGTTTATTATTATTATTTTTTAAAAAAAAGACACAAATTACCTTTATGTTCAATGCTATTCTTTTAGGTATGAACCATAGTTGAACTGGATTAGAGAATTCTGTTCTGCCCATTATCTGGTCATGGTGTATAGCCGCCACCTAGTGGCCATTTTCAATATTGCAGTTTTGTTATTCTTCCATACGCTGTGTTGATTTAGTTCGGTAACAGTCAACGTGCAGCATCGGCTTCAATTCAGCTCACAAACAGTCTTTGCCTTGGAGAAAGATATGCCTGTAAGTTTGCTGACTATTTGTAAGCGATCTATAAGAGTGTTATGTGGTAACATAATATTACTTCTTGAAAATTAAGCTTGTTATTGATGTAATAAGATAATGTGAGAAAGTTTTCATCACATATATAAGCACGTGCAGAGCGAATTAATATACAATTTGTAATTTCATTTCTTGTTTATTGTATTTCAGTTTTACAAAAAAGAAAAAGAGCAATCCCAGAAGTAAACATTCTGGAAAGGATAAACTATTTTTGTGTGTTTGTTAGCTAGCTGTCTAGCTTCTTCAGAGTGACACAGTTGAGAGGACAGCATAAATTCCTTCATGAAATATTCATACTATGACATGCTAATTAGATAGCTTGCTATACTGCATTTTTTTGTTGTTGCAATTTTTTAGGTAGCTGGCTATGTTGCAAGCCAGATATAGTATATGCAAGTATCATAAATATATATACAGGTTTCATTAAGTATTCTTAGATTTTCATTGTAAATTCTCCAGGTTTCATTCAGGATTCTCAGGTTTGTTTCCTTATTCTCAGATTCTTGTTTTATTTTCGAAAGTTTCCTTCAATATTCTCAGATTTTTGTTTTATAATCTCAGGTTTAATTCAATATTCTCACTTTTTAAATAAGTGATGGCCAGTTAATTTTAATATTACATCTTAATAAACAATATACAAGCAAATGTGACTTTTTAACTTTCGAGAATGAGAGCAAGTAAATATTTTGCATTATGCATAGTTTTATTTGCTCTTTTGTCTATTGTGTAACAATCATCTATTTTTCTACATTCAATGAAATAAAAGTGCTTTGATTATTTTTAGTATAATGTGATGATGTGTGTTTGAGTTGAGTGAGTGGCTCTTGTAGTGATGAATCTGTGGTCAATGTCCTTATAGAACATCTCAGGCAGTAAAAAATAAATAAATATTTATATACTGATCAGAAGGTTGTGAGTTCAAATCCCAGCACCACCTTGAGCTCGACCCTTAACCCTCGACAACTCCACTGTATAATAAAAACTTCATCTATATGAATAAATGTAAATGTACACACACACACACACACACAAGAACTTAAATGTAGGTGCATTCACACATAGCTCCTTTGTGCTTTCTGAAACTATTAAACTATTACTAGTTAATTATCTTGTTCCCACACGTTACTAAGTTATGCCCATGCATTAGATGTTTTGGATTACCAGCAGGGCTCCATATTTACACATTTTGCACAGCAGCTCTGCAATCTAACATCACAGTATGCTAGTACGCATTAACTGTAATTGTAACTGACACTGCCTGGAAGCCCCATCCCCTCCCCCAATCTCACACTTTTGGGCACTCTCTGTCAGCATCCTACCTCCTGTAGTTGGTCTCCGTGCCTCTAGAGGCCCCCTGTCTTCCTTAGTTCTTCCTCGTGTGTCCTTGTTAGCATTATCCAGCTCACCTGTGCCTTGTTTCCCCTAAGGTATTTTAGTGGTGTTTTTCCCCTTGTTCCTCACTTGGCTTTTTGAGTCTTGGCTGGGAGTTTCCTGCTTTGTTTCACCAAGTCCTTCCTAGCTACCTCAAGTAAGTTGTGCTTAATTATTTGTTTGCTAATGTTCTTTAGTTAGTTTTGTTTTCTCCCCTCGTGGAGTTTTTATTTTCCCATGTGGGTTTTTTTTTTTCTTTTTTTTCTCTACTGTTACTGATACCTCTGCCCGAGAAGAACTTTTGTTGGATTCCTTTTTTTGCAAAGACCTTTTCTTTTAATAAATCTACATTGCCTGGAGTACTGCTTTGAGTGTTTCGTTTGGGTCCCACATTACTTCTTCTGTGGCTATTTGGTAGATCTCTCAACTGCCACACCAGAGACCCAAGTTCAAGCCTGGCTTGTGATAGGAAAAACCAAGTCAGTCATGGACCCAGAGACACTCAGTTCCAAGGACCTGTTGGCGGTGATTGCTCAACATGAGTCATCTTTCCAGTGCCATGAAGCTGTTCTCAGCTGACAAGAAGAGCTGTTGGCCAAACATTCTCAACTCTTGGCTGATGTGATGAGTTCCATCCACCAGGTCTTTTAAATGCCTTCCTGGTCTTTCACCACCCCCAAGTAGTGACAGGCCTTCTCCAGTGGTGGAGCCCCTACTACCACCTCCCAAGCCCTTTGCTGGAGATCCTAGTTCCTGCCAGGGCTTCCTAACCCAGTGCTCCCTCACCTTCAATCTCCAACCCTCAAGTTTTCCCACAGACCACTCCAAAATTGCTTACATTATTACCCTTCTCTCAGACAAGGCGCTGTGCTGGGCCTCTGTGGTGTGGCAATCCCAGGATGCCTGTTGTGAGTCCTATGCGGCATTTGTGGAAGAGTTCAAGTGAGTGTTTGATCATCCAGTCAGTGGTCGGGAAGCTTCCAAGCGCCTGCTCACTCTCCGTCAGGGTTCCCGTAGCACAACAGATTTCGTCATTGAGTTTCGGACCATAGCGGCAAGGAGTGGATGGAACAATGAGGCGCTGAGGGCCTGCTTTCACGGAGGGTTGTCTGAGCCCCTTCAAAATGAGTTAGCCACCCGTGAACCAGCCGAGGATCTCGAGTCCCTCATAGCAATGGCCATCCGCCTGGACAATCGCCTGATAGAGCGGAGGGCGGCTCTCCGCAAGGAGTCTCAGTCCCAAGTTCCTCTGAGCAGGTCTGTTTCTCCAGTTTGTGTTCCTTCATCCAGAGCGTCCCCGGCCTCTGAACAGCTCCATGATTCCCCAGAGGACATGCAGTTGGGCCATTCCAGGTTTTCTCCCAACGAGAGGGAACATCACATGAGGGAGTGTCGTTGCCTCTACTGCGGTGCTTCTGGCCACTTCCGCTCCACTTGCCCCGAGCTCTCAGGAAACGCCTGTCCCCTCCCAGCTACAGGAGGGCTGTGATGGGGAAAATTAGAGCTCCTCCTACTAATGCCGTCCTAGCTGTTCCAGCCACTCTGTCCTGGGAGGTCCACCAGGATTTAGTCCAGACTATGATCGATTCCGGTGCCGCAGGCAACTTCATGGATCTATCCCTGGCTAAGGAATTTAAGATCCCTACCCAACTTCTTCCTCACCCCCAGGGAGTTACAGCTTTGGATGGCAGATCTCTGGAACTGGGCAAAGTAACAGAGGCCACTCAGTCCCTGCGACTTACTATCTTTCAACACCAGCAGGAGGAGACCTTCTATCTTGTTGACTCCCCCGAGTATCCTATTATCCTGGGTCAGCCTTGGCTGCGCAGACATAATCCCCGGATCGACTGGCCCACTGGCACCATTCTGAACTGGGGTTTCACTTGCCAACTCACCTGCCTACTTCAGAATCCCTCAGCCCCTAGTACCGAGTTTCAAGAGTCTGTCAACCTGTCTCGAGTCCCCAGCGTCTATCATCAGTTTAAGGCAGTGTTCAGCAAGTCCCAGGCTACCTCCTTACCACCTCACTGCACTTACGACTGTGCAATTGATCTACTCCCTGGTTCCTGCCCTCCCAGGGGTCGGATCTTCTTATCTCCCCATGAGAGCTCTGCTATGGATACCTACATTAAGGAGTCCTTAGCAGCCGGCATCATCCGTGCCTCCACTTCTCTGGCTGGGGCGGGTTTCTTCTTTGTAGAGAAGAAAGACGGGGGTCTTAGGCCTTGTATTGATTACCGGGGCCTCAACAAGATCACGGTTTGGAATCGATACCCCCTTCCTCTCATGGATACTGCCTTTGAGCTGCCCGGGCCCGGGTCTTGCAGTGGGGTCATGAGTCTCCCTTGACGTGCCATCCAGGAAGTGCTCGCACACTTGACTTTCTCCAGCGGCGGTTCTGGTGGCTGTCCATCAAGGAGGATGTTAAGGTCTATGTGGAAGCCTGCCCCGTATGCAGCCAGGGAAAGTCTACACGTCAGCGACCTCAGGGACTGCTCCATCCCTTACCTGTTCCCCGCAGGCCATGGTCACACCTTTCTCAGGACTTTGTCATGGGACTCCTACCATCCCAGGGCAACACAGTCATCCTGGTGGTTGTGGACCGGTTCTCTAAGGCTGCCCGGTTCATTCCCCTGCCCAAGCTGCCTTCGGCCAGGGAGACTGCGGAGCTCCTCATGAACCATGTCTTCCGGATATTTGGTATTCCCCTGGACATTGTCTCCAACCGAGGTCCCCAATTCTCGTCCCGCTTCTGGGGAGCCTTCTGCAGGCTTATTGGGGCCACAGCCAGCCTATCGTCTGGGTTCCATCCAGAGTCTAATGGCCAGACAGAACGGATTAATCAGGATCTAGAGACCACCCTGCGGTGTATGGTGGCCTGTGATCCCACATCTTGGGCCACCTATATTATTTAGACTGAATATGCCCACAACACCCTCCAGTCCTCGGCCACTGGACTATCCCCCTTTGAGTGCCAGTTCGGGTATACCCCCCCATTATTCCCCGAGGAGGAGGAGGCACAAGTTGGTGTTCCCTCGGCCCGGCGCTTTGTCCAATGCTGTCAGCTAACCTGGAGGAAGGCCAGGCATACCCTGCTTCGGACCTCCCAGACATACCAAAGTCAGGCTAATCGCTGTCGCCGGACGGCCCCTAATTTCCGAGCCGGACAAAGAGTTTGGTTATTTACTAAGAACCTGCCCCTCCGGGTCGAATCCAAGAAGCTCGGCCCTTTTCGCATAGCAAGGAAAGTTAACCCTGTTTCTTATCGTTTGTTTCTCCCTCGTTCCCTTAGAATTAACCACACGTTTCATGTCTCATTACTAAAACCTTCGCCCTTTGACCCCCCATGCAGACCCCCTCCGCCTCCCAGGATCATCGATGGCCAGCCGGCCTACACAGTGCGCCGGATACTGGACTCCCGGAGGGTCCGGAACTCACTGCAGTATCTGGTGGACTTGGAGGGCTACGGGCCGGAGGAGCGCTCCTGGGTTCCAGCCAAAGACATCTTGGACCCAAGTTTGATCCGAGAGTTTTGCACCCAGAGGCTGGGGTATTCTGGTAGATATCTCAACCACCACACCACAGACCCGAGTTCGAGCCCGGCTTGTGACACTCTCAATTTCTGTCAAGGTAAAATGGAGAATGTTTTGAGTTCATTAATATCATAAAATGGGGAACAGGAAGGCCGCACATCATCTTAAACCCCACCCCCGCAACCTGCTGCAGCCATGAACCCAGAGAGAAAAGGTAAGAAAAGGGAACCGATCTAAACTCTAGACCCTTGACAACTCCACTGTATAATAAAAACTTCAGCTAAATGATTAAATTTAAATGTACATACACACACACACACAGAGCTGCTCTCTCTCCTAACTCTCCGATATACAGATTCTTAGACACACACAGGAATAAAGTGTTACCGAGTTACTGCCATGGTCATTAATATCAAACAAAATCTATCAATCTATGTTCAACTTAGCTAAGAGTAGGCAAGTTTATAGTTAACATGAGTTAAGTATCTTTATTTGGTATGTCATAAAAATATTGAAAACTGGCACTTTCAGTTATTCAGCCCAAAGAAAAAAAAAAAAGGTCAAATCTTAGACTGGAAAAGAGTAAATAAGCCTATAATGAATCTGATTTCTTAAATTATGTTAATGCTGATGCTAATTAGAAAGGGGAAGGATTTGTTACACTCCAGCACCGGTGTTGTGCTGAGTTCCTACTCCCATTCACGTGTGTGTGCATTAAAATGGTAAATTGTCATGAAATGGATGGCTGAGACAGATGTAGTTCCAGTTAAGCTTTATTACTTTAATGAGAGGCAGGCTGACAAATTCAATAAAGTTAGGAAAGCTCAAGATCAAAAAAACAGACTTAGGTCAGGATTTGAACAAACAGAATCAACAGGGCTAAGGCAAAACACGAAAACCAGGATATTAAGAGTAATCAGGGAACACGAGGGAGACAACCAATGACAGGACATGGGAGGAGACAAGACATGAATCAAAACAATGCACATGTGGCAATTAAACAAACACATTATAACACAGAAGAGTGTGCCATAGTGCTGCAGGCAGCTATGTTTACTGAGTGGCTCTGCATGCAGCGCTTGGCGAGAGGGGGGAATACATGACAGATCCACCCCCAAAGGCAACGCCTTCTAGCACTCCCTCTGGCAGTCCTGCACCTCTGGGTCCAAGCAAAACCCAATATCCTGAGGCTGGCATTGTCCAGCATTTTGACAACATTCTTGCTAGGATCTGGTGGCAGAGCTGTGAATTCCATGCCAAGGTCAGGCAGCAGGGCGATAGCCTCTGGCTGCAACTTTGCTGGAGAGGTCCCCACACCAGGCTCTGGAGGGAGCTCGAGGCCACCTTTTAGATGGCTGCGCTGTAGTAGCATGCAGTGGCCACTCCGGATACAACATGGTGCTATTTTTGTCTTTATCCCGACATTTAATGGCACATGGACATCGGAGCTACCGGTGTTAGTGTATACCACCGCCAGACACTTCTAAACTTCAGAAATAACACTACAGCTACTATGCATGATGATCTGCTGGAGAAGCTACGTGATCTCGGCTTGCTGCGGGGACCAGGCCTCCAGCCCTCAGCGTCGCCTGATCCCGGTGGCCGGGGGAGGGAACGTCGCAAGCGGTGTGCGAGAAAGCAGAAGCGCGGCAAGAGTCCGTGCTAGGCTAAAAACAAACCGGCCGGCTCTCCCATCCATCCTGCTCTCCAATGTCTGCTCCTGGACAATAAATTGGACTACAGCCGACTCCAGCAAACTACGAGGCATGAGTTTAGAGACTGCTGCATCTTTGTTTTTACGGAGACCTGGCTCAGCGATAGAGTTTCGGACGCCGCCATTCAGCTAGATGGGCTAACCTCGTATCGCGCCGACAGAAACACAGCTCTGTACTGTAAGGCTCGTGGCGGCGGCTTGTGTGTTTAACACACAGCACGACACGGAATGGTGCAAGAACTTGGTGCTAGTTTCTAGTTATTCTAGTAATTCACCACTGTCCTCATAATCGGTGTATACATTCCCCCCAGCGCTAATGCTAAAGACGCGCTCTGTGAACTGTATGGGGCTATTAGTGAACTGCAGAATTCAAACCCTGACAGACTATTTATTGTTTATTGATTTCAACCATGCAAATCTCAAGTCAGTGCTCCCTAAATTCCATCAGCATGTGGACTTTGCAACAAGATGGAAGAACGTGCTAGACCTTGTTTACACAAACATCCCCGGCACGTACTGTACGGAGCCCCGCCCCGCCCCCACCTCAGCTACACTACATCTCTGTTATGCTAATCCCAGCATTCAGATCACTCGTCAGATGCTCCAAACCAGTTCTGAAGCAGGTGAAAACCTGGCCAGCAGGAGCCATCTCTGCTCTTCAGGACTGCTTTCAGCACACTGACTGGTACATGTTCAGGGAAGCAGCAACTGACGGCGACTTAACCAACTTGGAGGAATACGCGACATCAGTGACTAGCTATATGAGCAAGTGCATTGATGACATCGCCAAGACCATCACCACACGCACCAACCAGAAGCCGTGGATGACTGCAGAGGTGCGTGCGCTACTGAGGACCCAAGACTCCACCTTCAGAGCAGGCGACAAGGCGGCCCTAAGAACGGCAAGGGCCAAACTGTCCCGGGCCATCAGAGAGGCAAAGCGCATACACGCTCAGAGAATCCACAACCATTTCAAGGCCAATGGAGACATGCAGCACATGTGGCAGGGCATCCAGGCCATCACCAACTACAGGACAACATCATCTGCCTGTGACAGTGATGCCTCCCTCCCAGATGCGCTGAACGACTTCTACGCTTGGTTCGAGGCACAGAATGGCGTGACAGCGAGGAAGACCACCCCTCCTCCCAATGACCAGGTGCTGTGTCTAACCAGGGTCGATGTGAAGAAGACTCTACACAGAGTCAACCCGTGGAAGGCTGCTGGACCAGACAACATTCCTGGCAGGGTGGTCAGAGGATGTGCAGACCAGCTGGTGGATGTTTTCACGGACATCTTCAACACCTCCCTGAGCAGCAGCGTTGTTCCGACGTGCTTCAAGGCCACCACCATCGTCCCCGTGCCAAAGAAATCTTCAGTGTCCTGCTTCAATGACTACTGTCCCATTGCACTTACACCCATCATCATGAAGTGCTTCGAGAGGCTCATCATGAGGCACATTGAGACTCTGCTGCCCCCCTCACTGGACCCCCTGCAATTCGCTTACCGCCCCAACTGCTCAACAGATGACGCCATCACCACTGCCCTCCATCTGGCCCTCATCCACCTACACAATAAAGACACATATGTTCAAATGCTGTTCATAGACTTCAGTTCAGCATTCAACACAATCATTTCTCAGCACCTGATTGGAAAGCTGAACCTGCTGGGCCCGGACACCTCCCTCTGTAACTGGATCCTGGACTTCCTGACTGGGAGACCTCAGTCAGTCCGGATCGGGAACAGCATCCCCAACACCACCACACTGAGCACTGGGGCCCCACAGGGCTGTGTGCTCAGTCCATTGCTGTTCACTCTGCTGACTCACGACTGTGTAGCAATGCACAGCTCAAATCACATCATCAAGTTCGCCAATGACACGACCGAGGTGGGTCTCATCAGCAAGAATGACGAGTCAGCATACAGAGAGGAGGTGCAGCGGCTAACGGACTGGTGCAGAGCCAACAACCTGTCTCTGACCGTGGACAAAACTAGTGGTTGTTGACTTCAGAAGAGCACAGAACGATCACTCTCCGCTAAACATTGGCGGCTCCTCGTGGATATCATCACGAGCACCAAGTTTCTTGGTGTTCACCTGGCGGAGAACCTCACCTGGTTGCTCAACACCAGTTCCATAACTAAGAAAACCCAGCAGCGCCTGTACTTTCTGCGAAGGCTGAAGAAAGCACATACCCCCCCCCCCATCCTCACCCTGTTCTTTGCACTATTGTCACTAGGGTCACTTTTAAACAGAACTGTGTACTGGTCGGCGCTGCACTGGGAGTTACTATGCCCATTGTCTGTCCCAGTAATCATTGTACTGTCTTGTACTGTCTTGTACTGTCTTGTGCTGTCTGCACATGTTTGCGCTTGTGCACTTTATGTATAAATTATATAGTCCCTTGTAGTTCTGTGTTGTTCTATGTCATCTTATGTAACACCTTGGTCCTGGAGAAACATTTCATTTCACTATGTACTTGTATATGGCTGAAATGACTATAAACTCCACTTGAACTTGAACTTGAACTTGTCGGGCTCAGGCTGGACCTTTGCTGGACAGGCCATCTCATCACATGTGGAGGGAGCTTGGCTGGGGAGGCCTCCTTTTCAGCCTTGGGAGGGAGCTAGGCTGAGTAGGTTGCACTGTCAGCCTCAGGCATGAGCAGGATGTGGGGGGGCTGCCATGTCAGCCTCCGGCTTCAGCAGGGCATGGACTAGGTTATGAGCAGGGTGTGGAAGGCCATGGCATCAGCCTTCGGCATGACCAGGGCATGGCAGGCCTCATCGTCGGCCTCAAGAAGGAGCTGGGCATTGGAGGCCTCACTGTCGGCCTCAGGAGTAAGCAAGGCATGGGGGTCCGTGCAATCGGACTAGGGCATGAGCTTTGCTATAGAGACCGCCTCATTGGCCTCTGGCTCAACCTTTGCTGGACAGGCCACCTCATTAGCCTCTGGCTGGAGCATTGCTGCAGAGGCCACTTTGTCGGCCTCTGGAGAGAGCTTGCCTGGGGCGGCTGCCTCGTCTGCCTCAGGCTGGGACTTCAGTGAAGAGGCAGCCTCATCAGCCTCCAGAAGAAGCTTGGCTGTAGAGACTGCCTTGTGAGCCTCTGCCTGGAGCTTTGCTTCAGAGTCCGCCTTGTCGGCCTCTGACTGGAGCTTTGCTTTATAGACCGCCTTGTTGGCCTCTGACTGGAGCTTTGCTGCAGAAGCCGCCTGGTCAGCCTCTGGCTGGAATTTTGCTGTCAGTCTTGTTGTCCTATTGGCCTTGGGCATGGGAGACCACGCTGTCAGTCTCAGGCATGAGCAGGGCATCGGAGCCCACCTCATCAGCCTCTGAAAGAGCCTTGTCAGCCTCTGGCTGGAGCTTTGGTGGAGAGGCTGCCTCATCAGCCTCCAGAAAACGCTTGGCTGTAGAGGCTGCCTTGTCAGCCTCTGGCTGGAACTTTGCTGCAGATGCCACCTCGTTGGCCTCTGACTGGAGCTTTGCTGCAGAGGCCACCTTGTCAGCCTCTGCCTGGAGCTTTGCTGGAGAGGCAGCTTCATTGTCCTCTGGAGGGAGCTTGGCTGGGGAGGCAGAGGCTGCCTTGTTGGCCTCGGTCATGAGCAGGATGTGGCTGTTTGTGTGGCCTGAAGCAGGTGCAGGATGTGGGAGGCCCCCCCATCAGCCTCAGGCATGAGCAGGGCATGGGAGGCTGCACTGTTGGCCTCAGGCATGAGCAGGGCATCCGA
This sequence comes from Pangasianodon hypophthalmus, assembly GCF_027358585.1. Lineage (NCBI taxonomy): Eukaryota > Metazoa > Chordata > Actinopteri > Siluriformes > Pangasiidae > Pangasianodon > Pangasianodon hypophthalmus. The sequence continues at coordinate 649,790 of NC_069727.1, forward strand.
GGCCATCTCATCAGCCTCTGGAAGAAGCTTGGCTGTAGAGTCCACCTTGTCTGCCTCTGGCTGGAGCTTTGCTAGAGAGGCCCCCTTATTGGCCTCAGACTAGAACTTTGCTGGAGATGCCACCTCGTTGGGCTCTGGAGGAAACTAGCCTGGGGAGGCTTTCTTTTTTTCCTTGGGCATGAGCAGGGCATGGGAGGCTGTCCTGTCGGCCTCGGGTTATGAGCAGGGCATCAGAGGCCGCACCATCAGCCACCAGAATAAGCAGGGTGTTGGAGGCCACGCTGTCAGCCTTGGGCGTGAGCAGCATGTGGGAGGCCTCTGGCTGGAACTGTGCTTGAGTGGTCATGCTGTAGGCCTCTTGCCGGAGCTTTGCTGGAGAGGCCGCGTCATCCTGCTCGGGAGGGTGCTCAGCCCGAGATGCTGGAGATTTGATGGAGAGGCTGCCTCCATAGTCTCTGGAGGAAGCTTGGCTGGAGAGGCTGCGTTGTCGGCATCATGCTGGAGAGTTGCTTCAGAGGCCTCTTTGTCAGCCTCTGGAGGGGCTTGGCTATGGGGGCCTTCAGGAGGGCATTCAGTGCCGTTAAAGGGAGTTGGGGTATTGAATTACATGAAATCGAGCGCTGACATGGTGATCCAGGCGTTATGCCCCTCTCACATTCCCGCTGCATGCATGGTGCAAGTGAAGTATTCTGTCATGAAATGGAGGGCTGAGATGGATGCAGTTGAAGTTAAGCATTATATCTTTAATGAGAGGCAGGCAGGCAAATCCAATAATGATAGGCGATATCGAGGTTAAAAAACAGGCTTAGGTCAGGCAATGAACAAACAGAGTCAACTGGGCTAAGGCAAAACACGAAAACCAGGAAATTAGCAGAAGTCAGGAAAACAAAATAGCGAACACCGAAACAGAAGGCTTGGTAAATACAGACGGGAAAACACTGAATGGTATTTCATATCGAACGTAGAAACACAATGGTTTATACACACAAACAATTCAAGGGTCAAACTGAAAACAGGAGAGAATAATCAGGAGACATGAGGGAGACAGCCAATGACAGGACACGGGAGGAGACAAGACATGATTAAAAAAAACACACATGGTAAAGTAAACAAACACATGACAACAATGAAGAGTGTGCTGTAGTGCTGCAGGCTGCTATGCGCATTAGGGGGAATACGTGACAACAGGGGAAATTTAATATTGCACACCCTTATACTGCACTACTGCACCATATTTTTATTTCTAGTTTTGTGTATGTTAGGACTTTTTTTTACTGGGAATTGCAAACCAAATTTTGCCGTACTTGTACAATGACAATAAAGATTCTATTCTATTCTATTCTATTCTCAGGAACACAGACATACAGACATGGACAAATTTGTTGGTACCCTTCCACAAAAAAAGAAGAACCCACTATTTTCTCTGAAATAACTTGAAACTGACAAAAGTAAATGGCATCCATCATTGTTTATTCCATATTTGATAAAAATCAGACTTTGCTTTTTGATTCAACACAATATTTTAAATGATTAAACAAATGAAAATGGCATGGACAAAAATGATGGGACCCTTAACCTAATATTTTGTTGCACAACCTTTCGAGTATCTGTAGCTCTCAATGAGACTTCTGCACCTGTCAACAGGTAGTTTGTCCCACTCTTCTTGAGCAAACTGCTCCAGCTGTCTCAGGTTTGAAGTGTGCCTTCTCCAGACTGCATGTTTCAGCTCCACAGATTCCATAGATGTTCGATAGGATTCAGATCAGGGATCATAGAATGCCACTTCAGAATAGTCCACTGTTTTGTTCTTAGCCATTCTTGGATGCTTTTACTGTGGGTTTTGGGTCTTTATCAAATTGGAGGACTCATGACCTGCGACTGAGACAGAGCTTTCTCACACTGGGCAGTACGTTTCGCTCCAGAATGCCTTGATAGTCTTGAGATTTCGTTGTGCCCTGCACAGATTCAAGGCACTCCATGCCAGACACAGCAAAGTAGATGCAACACATAACCGAGCCTCCTCCATATTTCATAGTAGGTATGGTGTTCTTTTCTTTGAAAGCTTCATTTTTTTCTGTGAACATAGAGGTGTTGTGACTTGCCAAGAAGCTCAGTTTTGTCTCATCTAAACAAGACATTCTCCCAGAAGCATTGTGGCTTATCAAAATAAAATTCCAGTGTGGCATTTTTATGTTTTTCTTTTAACAGTAGAGTCCTCCTGGGTCTTCTTCCATTGAGCCCACCGTTGCTCAAAAAGTGATGGATGGTGCGATCAGACACTGATGTACCGTGACCTTGGAGTTCAGCTCGTATCTCTTTGAAAGTTTTCCTTGGCTCTTTGTCTAACTTTTGCACTATCCTTCTGTTCAAACTGGGGATGGTTTTCCTCTTGTGGCCATGTCCAGGGAGGTGGGCTACAGTCCCATGGACTGTAGTCACAGGAACATCAAGCTGCTTGGCGATTGTCTTATAGCCTATGCCTTTAACATGCTGGTATATAATTTTCTTTCTGATCTCCTCAGACAACTGTCTCCTTTGCTTTCTCTGGTCCATGTTCAGTGTTATACACAAGATGATACCAAACAGCAGACTGACTACTTTTCTCCATTTAAATAGGCTGAATGTGTCGTAGTGTGGGGATTGAACCCTGGTCTCTGGAGTGATAGTCCAACACCGATCCACTAGACTATTGGGGAATACAGACGCAAGTGCAGAGCAAAACAGGCAGTGTCCATAAGATTTATTAAAAGGTTCTAAAGGCCAACACAGAAAAAGCACCAAAAATAAGTCCAAGCATGAAGGCAAACAAATCCAAAGGGAAAATCCAAAAATCATAACACAGAGACAGGCAGAGATTCAGGAGATCAGGCAAATAAATCCAAAGGGAAAATCCAAAAATCGTTAACACAGAGGCAGGCAGAGGTTCAGGAAATCAGGCAAATAAATCCAAAGGGAAAATCCAAAAATCATTAACAGAGAGGCAGGCAGAAAATTCAGGAGACCAGGTAATCCAAACAGTAACAAAAAGGCACAGAGTTTGCAACACAAAGGAAGACAAAGACTTAGCAAAGACATGGAATTGAGACGGGGTTTAAATACACAAGCTAATAGATCACATGACAGGGAGACAATGAGGCACAGGTGAGCAAGGTAATTACAAGTCAACAACATAGAGAGTCATTTGGCGACCTCTGGTGGTCAAAACTGTTCATTAGTGACAGGACCCCCCCTCTAAGAACATCTCCTGACGTTCCTAGGGGCAGTAGGATGATGAAGATGAAAGTCCCTTATAAGGCTCTTGTCTAGGATGTCCCGGGCTGGAACCCAGGAGCGTTCCTCAGGGCCATATCCCTCCCAGTCCACCAGATACTGGATCCCACCTCGAACCTGGCGAGAGTTCATCAGTCGGTGGACTGTAAAGGCCGGTTGACCATCAATGATCTGGGGTGGAGGTGGAGCTTTGGGTGCGGGAGCCAGGGGGGAAATGAGCACAGGTCGTAGCTGGGATACATGGAAGGTGGTGTTGATCTTAAGGGAACGGGGCAGCTGGAGCCGATAGGTGACAGGGTTGACCTTGCGGATAACCTTGAAGGGGCCGACAAAACGGGGGGCAAGTTTGCGGGAGTCCACCCTCAAGGGGAGGTCTCTAGAAGATAGCCACACCCTCTGCCCAGGACGGAAACAACAGGCTGGCCTGCGGCGATGGTTGGCTTGAGCCTGATTCCTCTTGGAAGTCCGCAGCAGGGCCTGCCAGGCCTTTTGCCAGGTCTTTTTGCAACGCCTGATGAAGAGTGAAACAGAAGGCACACCGGCATCATCATCTTGCTCAGGGGACAGGGGGGGCTGGAATCCGAACTGGCACTGAAAAGGTGGCATCCCCGTAGCAGAGGACTGGAGAGTGTTGTGTGCATATTCCGCCCACAGAAGCTGAGAGCTCCAGGATGAAGTGTTGTCAGATGCCAGACTCCTAAGTGTGGTCTCCAGCTCCTGATTAATCCTTTCCCTCTGCCCATTAGATTGGAGATGGTAACCAGAGGAGAGGCTGGCAGTGGCCCCAATAAGCTTGCAAAAGGCTCGCCATACACGGGAGGAGAACTGGGGACCTCGATCAGATACCATGTCCTGGGGAAGACCAAAAACTCGAAAAACATGCTCAATGACCAGTTCAGCCGTCTCAAATGCCATAGGTAATTTAGGCAGAGGTATAAAACGGCAGGCCTTAGAGAACCTGTCCACAACAACTGAAATTACACTGTTACCTTTAGAGGTGGGCAGGCCTGTGATGAAGTCCAGTGAGAGATGGGACCAAGGGCGATTCAGGATGGGAAGAGGGTGCAGGAGACCTTGTGGTTGTTGTTGCTGATTCTTGCTTTGGACACACACGGAACAGCTTGCCACAAACCCCTTCACATCGTTGGACATACCAGGCCACCAGAAACATCTGTGGAGGAACTCATAAGTGCTTTGATACCCAGGGTGAGCAGTGAGGTGCGAAGAGTGTCCCCATTGAAGCACTTGGGACCTTACAGCTTTGGGTACGAATAGGAGTCCTGCAGGGCCTGTTCCGGGATCTGGGTCAGTCTGAAGTGCCTGCTTGACCACTGCCTCAATTCCCCAGCGGATGGGTGCCACAATTCGGGATGGAGAGATGACTGGTTTGGTTTCACTCCCTTGACTGGAGTTATGTAACTGCCTTGATAGAGCATCAGGTTTTTTGTTCTTAGTTCCGGGACGATATGACAGAGTGAAATCAATGCGACTAAAAAATAAAAAATAAGTGCTGGTGTGTAGAGAGCTGCGCTGTGGGGAGCCTGTAAACACAGTGGGTTCTGCTCACTTTGGACAAGGATCAGGACCAATCTGGATGGATGAACTGGACTGTAGTGCATCAGAGTTGACACTGAAGAACTGTAGGTCACTAGGGTGGAGTGTAAATAACTGTGGTCATCATGAAGATGCTGGAGTCATCTGCTCAGGTAAACTGCTGCATTTAGAAAAAATAATCATAATTAGCTATATTATTATTATTATTATTATTAAGAGAGGATTCTTTTACTAGTTTATACATTGCTGTAGAATTTGTATTAATATTCCAGCTATAAAATAAGAATGAGAGAAAAATCTGTTTCATGCATTTTATTACTGCAGAAAATGGAACATCTCTACGTACTCATGGGACGTGTTCTTCATTTCCTCTTCAGAAATATTGTTCAAGTAAGGACACTCAAAACTGTTACATCAGTTACTTGCTAAGGAAAGAGTTACTGTCTCCACCCAGAAGTTGATTCTTTCCTTTACCAGCATGTTCTAAAGTTTTTTATTCCTCATAGTAAACTCCTCTGGCAAGTCAAGTGTCAAGTCAAGTGGCTTTATTGTCATTTCAACCATTACACAGCTGGTACAGTACACAGTGAAACAAAACAATGTTCCTCCAGGACCACGGTGCTACATTAATCAACACAGAACTACAGGAGACTGCACAGAACTAAATAAGAGGTACACAGGAATATATCAAGTGCACGTGTGCAAACGAGTGCAATCAGCACAAGAAAGTACAATAATTACTAAAACTGCACAGTCGGCACAGTAACAGACAGTGCAGCACCGATCAGTACACAGTTCTAGTGTGGATAAAGTGTCAGATGTATTAGGTAGTGTAAAAAGAATAACATTATCATAGTAAAAATGCTGTGTGAATGTAAACATAACATAACATGTCCAGTCTCTGGGTATTGAGGAGTCTGATGGCTTGGGAGAAGAAACTGTTACACAGTCTGGTCGTGAGGGCCAGAATGCTTCAGTACCGTTAGCCAGACGGCAGGAGGGTGAAGAGTTTGTGTGAGGGGTGCACGGGGTCATCCACAATGCTGGTGGCTTTTCGGATGCAGTGTGTGATGTAAATGTCTGTGATGGAGGGACAAGACACCCTGATGATCTTTTCAGCTGTCCTCACTATCTGCTGCAGGGTCTTGCAATCGGAGATGGTCCAAACAAGGCAGTGATGCAGCTGCTCAGGATGCTCTTGATAAGGAATTTGGTGCTCTTGACCTCCACAGAGGAGCCATTGATGTTCAGCTCTGTGCTAAATCTGAAGTCAACAACCATCTCTTTTGTTTTGTCCATGTTCAGGGACAGGTTGTTGGCTCTGCACAAGTCCGTTAGCTGCTGAACCTTCTGTCAGTATGCTGACTCGTCATTCTTGAGACCCACCATGGTTGTGTCATCGGCGAACTTGATGATGTCCCGATAGTGCTCAGTTCCCAGTGCTCAATTTGGTGGTGTTGGAGATGCTGTTCCTGATCTGGACTGACTGAGGTCTTCCAGTCAGGAAGTCCAGAATCCAATTGCAGAGGGAGGTGTTCAGGCCCAGCAGGTTCAGCTTTCGAGTCTGGTGCTGAGGAATGACTGTGTAGAATTCTGAACTGAAAGCTATGAACAGCTTTAACTCTGACTGTTACAAAGCACTGACTCTTTCCATAAATGTTAAATAAACATCTCCATATGAATGATTACACATGTTTATCTTTTATGTCGAGCATCCTTCATACAAGTTCCTGTGACTGAGCTGTTACTATAGAAAAGATAAGGCAAGCAAACGAGTGCACTACTATAAACCTGTGATTTGCAGCTGCACTACAGTCAGAGCTGCTGTTATAGAAAATTAATCAACACCTTCTGACCAATCACAATTCAGAATTCAGCAGTGTTCAGGAATAAGATGGTTTTAATAGATGATGGTCAGTTCTTGTTGATGTATCATTGTGTTGTAGTGAGCTGTGTGACTGGAGCTGTTATTCAGCGTTGGTGTGTTTCCTCATGTGTGATGTGTGTGATGTAGAGCACTGGCCTCTCAGGCTGAGTGGAGGAAAGGGAAGCCGCTCTGGGAGGTTGGAGGTGTATCATAACGCTACGTGGGGCTCTGTTTGTGATGATCAGTGGAACATCAAGAACGCTCAGGTGGTGTGCAGACAGCTGGGCTGTGGGTCGGCGCTGAGTGCTGATAGGAATGTTCCGTTCGGTGCTGGAGAAGGGACTATCTGGCTGAACAGAGTGAAGTGTCGAGGGGATGAGATTCACCTGTGGGACTGTCATCATTCCCTGAAGAAACACACTGACTGCTCTCATGCTGGAGTCACCTGTGCAGGTCAGAGGGGTGTGCTAACTTTTCAGCTTTCTGTCTCCACTCATTACACTTTTCTCCCACTGTTAAGACTTGATAACTTTTATTCATAATCTTACCCCCTTCAGATCTAAATTTCTATGCACAAGAAAATATTAACCTATTAACTAGAACTTTGCCTTCTAAATAGACTATATCCACCTCAACAACCACCTCCACCACCAAAACAGGTACAATATTTGTTACTGTTGACCATCTTTCTAAATATTTATGATTACAGTGTCGTATCAAGATCCTCTTCTTTGTTTTTGATTTCAGTAAGAGCCGCTTCAAATCCTACATCACCTGGAGCTCCATCCACCCCTCCACTGGTTCTCGTTGTGTTGGGAACGCTGCTCTTCCTGGCCTTAGTGCTTCTGCTGGTACTGTTTTACCAGACCAGAGTGCTCAGGAGAGGTACGAGACATACTTGTAAATGCCTTTAAGTCAGCTGGACTTGATTACTGCAGTGTTTTCTTATCTGTCCGACCCCACAGTATAATTACTATTGTACAAGACGGTCAGAAAGATGCTGCCAGAATCTCTTACGCAGAAAAAAGATTCACATCACAATTCATCTCTTCTTTTAAAATCCTCTTATTTGCTCATAATGTTTCTGTTTTTGAGGTTCTTAAATTTTTTTATGAATGTAAATCAGGAAGAACACCAATTTGCTCTTTATACCAAAATCCTGGATGAGGTCAAATTTTTGTTTCTATGGCAAAAAGCTTTAAAATTGCATATTATTTTCTTTATTTTGTAATGAATTGTAAGAATATTATTATTTAAAATCTCACCATTTATTCATAAAAACATTTAATTATTTTCTCATTCTGTTTTATTGCGGTGTTAAAAATTGTCTTGTATTTTGAAAACACTTGTGTATGAATGCATTATTATTATTATTATGATCCACTCCCAGTTGTCTCTAAGAGGAGGCGTAAGACTCAGCCTGAGGCAGTCTATGAAGATATCAACCACAGATACATCACTAGAAGAAGCACGAGCTCCAGTCAAAGAGGTGAGTGATATGTGGACTGTTCTACATCACACTTATTGTATTCTATTTAAACTTGTAGCTGAAATTCACTGCATGCAAATGATCAAATCACTCAATACAAAATACACACCTCAATGCAAACTCAGTGCTTAAAGCAACATTTTCCCCAAAATCCAGTGTGATTTATTTCCTTACAACAAATAAATAAAAATAAGCTAAATGTGTGTGAGAGGAAATGTGCAGTTAGAGTACATGTGGTGTAGAGACAGAATTCTGCTGATAAACATATATTAAAGCTTCTGATTTAGTGCAGGTGTGTGTGTGTGTGTGTGTGTGTGTGTGTGTGTGTATGCGCGTGTGCATTTTGCTGTACCGGTGCATCTCCCCTCTCTCCCGGGGCTTGTGTTTATGTGTGTATAAATAAAAATAAGCTAAATGTGTGTGAGAGGAAATGTGCAGGTAGAGTACATGTGCTGATAAATGTCTATTAAAGCCTTATTTGGTGCGTGTGTGTGTGTGTGTGCGCTTTCCTTTGCTGTTTCCTGTACTTTCTCCCTCCCTCTGTGTGCGCGAGTTTGCGTGTGTGTGTGTGTGTGTGTGTGTGTGTGTGTGTGTGTGTGTGTGCGTGTGTGCATTTCTGTGTGTGTGTGTGTGTGTGTGTGTTTGCAAGCTTTCCTGTACTCTCTCCCTCCCTCTGTATGTGCGTGTCTGTGTGTGAGTGAATACATAGAATAGTAGAGCTCATAACAGAAGAAATATCAATCCATTTACCTTCTTCTGTGAAAATGTACAAGCATTCTTGTGTGAAAGCTGCCATGTTCAACCTCTGTAACAATCATTCATTCATTTTTGCACATCTCTCTGCTAATACTCCAGATGTTGTTGTTTTAAATGAAGAGTTCAGACAGGTATTTGTCCTAGAGGTAGGCTGCACATTTGACTCTAGCCTTGAGGAAGCCTTTAGGACTAAGGTTATTAAGTACTAACCACTCCTGAATAACATCTCAGAGCTCGGCTACAAGTGTAGACTTTTGGTCTTCATATACGGCAGCCTAGGACATGTCCACAGACTGGTCATCAGGGGCTTACAGCTGGTAGCGCTGCCTAAAAGGAGAGCTAAACAGCTAGCAAAATATTGTTCAGTGTCTGCTATCATTGGCAGCCGTCATATATGGAGAAGGAGCTTCTATTTATATACTTGATCATCTTGATACAGCCCATGTTTTAACTGTAAGATGATGTATTTTTCTGTATTCTGCATCTCTATTACTTATGTCCTGTATTAATACTTGCTGAGTGCATACAAATAAATCAAATATTTTATATATATACGTATGACGATTGACCGGTGAAGGGAATAATATTGATTATCTTGTTACAGTAGCACCTGTCAAGGGTTGATATATATTAGGCCAGTCGGTTCTCGAAGTTGATGTGTTGGAAACAGGAAAAATGGGCAAGCGTAAGGTTTAGAGAGACTTTGACAATGGCCAAATTGTGATGGCTAGATGACTGGGTCAGAGCACCTTTAAAACGGCAGGCCTTGTGGGGTGTTCCCTGTATGCAGTGGTTAGTACCTACCAAAAGTGGTCCAAGGAAGGACAACCGGTGAACTAGCGACAGGGTCATGGGCGCCCAAGGCTCACTGATGCGCGTGGGGAGTGAAGGCTAGTCCATCTGGTCTGATCCCACAGAAGAGCTATTGTAGCACAAACTGCTGAAAAGTTAAAGCTGGCTATGATAGAAAGGTGTCAGAACACACAGTGCATCGCAGCTTGCTGCGTATGGGGCTGTGTAGCCACAGACCTGTCAGAGTGCCCATGCTGACCTCTGTCCACTGCCAAAAGTGCCTACAATGGACAGGTGAGCATCAGAACTGGACCACGGAGCAATGGAAGAAGGTGGCCTGGTCCGATAAATCACATTTTCTTTTACATCATGTGGAAGGCCGGGTGCGTGTGCATCGTTTACCTGGGGAAGAGATGGCACCAGCATGCACTATGGGAAGAACGCAAGCTGGCGGAGGCAGTGTGATGCTCTGGGCAATGTTCTGCTGGGAAACTTTGGGTCCTGGCATTCATGTGGATGCTATTTTGACACATACCACCTACCTAAACATTGTTGCAGACCAGATACACCCCTTCATGGCAACGGTATGCCCTGTCACACTGTAAAAATTGTTCAGGAATGGTTCGAGGAACATGACAAAGAGTTCAAGGTGTTGACTTGGCCTCCAAATTCCCCAGATCTCAATCCAATCGAACATCTGTGGGGTGTGCTGGCCATCAAGTCCGATCCATGGAGGCTCCACCTCACAACTTACAGGACTTAAAGGATCTGCTGTTAACGTCTTTGTGCCAGATACCACAGCACACCTTCAGGGATCTAGTGGAGTCCATGCCTCGACGGGTCAGGGCTGTTTCGGCAGCAAAAGGAGGACCAACACAATAATAGGCAGGTGGTCATAATGTTATGGCTGATCGGTGTATAACGTATAATATAATATTTGTATATGTACATATATTATGACAAACAAATAAAAATAAGCTAAATGTGTGTGAGAGGAAATGTGCAGTTAGAGTACATGTGGTGTAGAGACAGACTTCTGCTGATAAACATCTATTAAAGCTTCTGATTTAGTGCAGGTGCAAATGTGTGTGTGTGTGTGCGTTTGTGCATGTGCACTTTCCTGTACAGGTGCATCCCCCCCCTCTCTCGCAGTACATGTTTTCATGTGTGTGTGTGTGTGTGTGTGTGTGTGTGTGTGTTTTCCTGCACAGGTGCATTTCTCTCTCCCTCCCTCTGTGTGAGTGTGTGTGTGTGTATGTGTGTGTGTGTGTCCGTCCGTCTGTGTGTCTATGTGTGAATATCCATGTGTGTTTGTGACATATATTTTATTGGACGGATGTTTGGAAAGGAGGGTCCTCATAAACCATTGATGGTTATTAAATGTCCTGCTAAACACTTTATACTGAATGTGTGTTTTCCTGAATTTGAGCCCCTCTCTCTCTCTCACTCTCTCTCTCTCTCTCTTTCTCTGTGTGTGTGTGTGTGTTTGTGTGTGTGAAATATCTGCTTTTCTGAACACGTCTCATGACTGTCCTGCTCTCCTCTAACAGGAAGTCTCCTCTCTGAAGAACAGCATTCTGGGTATGAGCAGGTGGATGATGAGCTTCTCTCAGGTAAAAAAGGCCAGAGTGTGAGTTTGTCTAACTCCGTTAACTGAAAGTTGTTAACTGATCACATAAATTTACTGACTTCACATTAAACCATGAGGTCAGAATGTGATGGAGCTGTTTGTACAGACCCTCTGCTTTTATTTCATTTAGGTGATACAGGAAGAGTTGACCCACCAGAGGACTACGATGATGCCGTCACTGCTGGACCGATCCCTGATAACGTGGATGGTGTGCTTCTGTTTTGGGATTTGTTTTAGAAAGCAGTATAAATTAAACACACATACTGCAAATAAGTTTATTTATTGCTTTGTGTGTAGTGACATTTTTTACATGTATACGATGTCATTTTGCATTGTGTCATCAAATACACAGTGTACAAAGTGCCACTTCAGTAAACTTTAAATCTCTTTAAATATCTGTGTTTTGGTGTAGAGGATGAAGCAGAGAATTATGATGACGCCATTACAGCTGATCAGAAGTCAGTTATACTGACAGGTATGATAATAATGTGACAGTATTGCATCCACAAGCATCCAAATGATCATTAATGACATTAATGTGGATTTAATAGATTTTATCTCTACATTCTGACAGAGGACGTGTCCAAGAACTATGATGATGCAGTTACCATGGAAACAAACCCAAACATCATCACAGGTCAGTTTCTATCTAAAATTAAAAAAATTAAATAAAGTATAAAAAAAAAATTGTAAAATAAAAGTAACATTTTGTTGCCTAATGTTACCTTAGTACATCGCCGTTGAATTCTGGATTCTGATTGGTCAGAAGGTTTTGATTAATTTTCTATAACAGCAGCATCCAATTTGTCCTTATTTTGGATTTAATAGCTTTTATCTCTACATTCTGACAGAGGACGTGTCCGAGAACTATGATGATGCAGTTACCATGGAAACAAACCCAAACATCATCACAGGTCAGTTTTGTTTCTGGAAATAGACAAAAAAAAAGATAAGGTGGTGAGGGAACCACTGTTTATAGCTGCTATGACATAAGTGAGAAAAGGAACTTATTTTTCGAAAGCTCTACAACATTATCTGTAACTATAAATGGATAAAAAGTGTCACATCTAATTCTTTATTAAATGTAAAACTGCAATTGTTGGCAAATTCCCATGGTATAAGAGGAATAAAACACTTAGGGACATGCTGTTATAGTTAAATGATCAACGTTAGGGTGGTAGCAGTAACTCAGCTTCATCACACCACCCTGTAACTCAGTATTTTACTATAACAGCAACACACACAGTGCTTTATTACTTATTCATTTATTTCTTCAGTAGACAGTCCAGAAGATTATGATGATGTCATCACTGAGGAACAGGATGTAGGAGAGACAGAAGGTGAGTGAGATGTTTATTCTGGTAATGTACGTGAGTGCAAAGGCAGCAAAGTTAAAGCGGGACTATATTATATACGATATATAATATAAATATCAGCTTTCTGTTTTGTAATCTCCATTCTGTCATTTAACAAGTGCAGCCATATTTATTAAACAGTTTAGATAAGACCTATATTTATGTCTCATTTACTTCCACATCTTATACACATGGCCTGTGTTAATATTAAGAAACCTGAATTGATAAATGGCCTTTTTTCACTTTTTTATTGTTAGAATATTAAAGACATTCCTACACAGTGCATCATTTACTGTATTTTTAAGGTTTTACATAACAATTAATACAATACAAAGGATATATTAAAGAGATAAATGTATTTATTTTACAGAATATGATGATGTGGAGGAGAAATCTCAGAAAGACAGGGACCATGTGACTGAGACACGCCACCAAAGGCCTTTTCTCAGGAAAATACACTTTTTTAAATGCAAAAAATGATTTTATTATACTTCCAAAAATTTCATGTTTTCTGAACTGTGTTCATTTTCCCCTTAGTTATTAGCAAATAGAGTAGGGAGAGTTAAATCACCTTTCATATTACCTAATGCAATGTCTCCAGCTTTTCTTTTACAACACTTTTTATTTCTTAAATCATCACCTGTTTATTAATTTTTAAAAAAAGACACAATTACCTTTATGTTCAATGCTATTCTTTTATCTATAAACCATAGTTGAACTGGATTAGAGAATTCTGTTCTGCCCATTATCTGCTCATGGTGTATAGCCGCCACCTAGTGGCCATTTTCAATATTGCAGTTTTGTTATTCTTCCGTACGCTGTGTTGATTTAGTTTGGTAACAGTCAACGTGCAGCATCGGCTTCAATTCAGCTCACAAACAGTCGTTGCCTTGGAGAAAGATATGCCTGTAAGTTTGCTGACTATTTGTAAGCGATCTATAAGAGTGTTATGTGGTAGCTTGCTATATTGCATTTTTTATTGTTGTAATTTTTAGGTAGCTGGCTATGTTGCAAGCCAGATATAGTATATGCAATTATCATAAATAAATATATACAGGTTTTATTAAGTATTCTTAGATTTTCATTTTAAATTCTCAGGTTTCATTCAGGATTCTCAGGTTTGTTTCCTTATTCTCAGGAATTTGTTTTATTTTCTAAGGTTTCATTCAATATTCTCAGATTTTTGTTTTATAATCTCAGGTTTAATTCAATATTTTCACTTTTTAAAAGAGTGATGGCCAGTTAATTTTAATATTACATCTTAATAAACAATATACAAGCAAATGTGACTTTCCAGAATGAGAACAAGTAAATATTTTGCATTACGCATAGTTTTATTTGCTCTTTTGGCTATTATGTAACAATCATCTATTTTTATACATTTAATGAAATAAAAGTGCTTTGATTATTTTTAGTATAATGTGATGATGTGTGTTTGAGTTGAGTGAGTGGCTCTTGTAGTGATGAATCTGTGGTCAATGTCCTTATAGAACATCTCAGGCAGTAAAAAATACATAAATATTTATATACTGATCAGAAGGTTGTGAGTTCAAATCCCAGCACCACCTTGAGCTCGACCTTTAACCCTCGACAGCTCCAGTGTATAATAAACACTTCGGCTAAATGAATAAATTTAAATGTACACACACACACACACACACACACACACACACACATACACAAACACAGAGCTGCTCTCTCTCCTAACTCTCCGATATACAGATTCTTAGACACACACAGGTATAAAGTGTTTAGCAGGACACCCAGTTACTGTCACGGTTTATGTGGACTCACCTTTCCTAACATTCCATGAATGAAATTCCTGTCAGAAACACACACACGAGAACTAAGATGTCGGCGCATTCACACATAGCGGCTTCCCTCCCCAATATTCTGATAGCATTCCTGCCGAGCTAATCAGACCACCGACAGCTCCGTGGATCACCACGCTGGCAGGCAGTCGTTACAACAATCATCGTTTCGGTAAATAGTGTGTACTATTCAAATATAAAAATTATTTATTTTAAATAATAATGATATGTATACTAATAATAACATAATTTGAGGCATAACACATTGAGCACACCTTGTTAATTTATGGCCATGATTTAATTATCTTGTTCCCACACGTTACTAAGTCATGGCCATGCATTAGATGTTTTAAGTATGGATGTCACCAGCAGGGCTCCATATTTACACATTTTGCACAGCAGCTCTGCAATTTAACATCACAGTATGCTAGTACGCGTTATCTCCGATTTTTACTGACACTGCCTGGAAGCCCTGTCCCCTCTCCCAATCTCACACTTTTGGGGACTCTCAAATTCTGTCAAGGTAAAATGGAGAATGTTTTGAGTTCATTAATATCAAATAAAATCTATCATTCTGTTTTAAACTTAGCTAAGATTAGACAAGTTTATAGTTAACATGAGTTAAGTATCTTTATTAGGTACGTCGCTGAAAATAGTCAAAACCGGCACTTTCAGTTATTCAGCCCAAAGAAAACAAGGACAAAGTTTTAGACCAGAAAAGATTAAAAAGGCCTATAATGAATCTAATTTAATAAATGATGTTAACGGTGATGCTAATTAGAAAGGGAAAGATTTTGTTGGACTCCAGCACCGGTGCTGTGCTGAATTCCGACTCCAGTTCACATGTGTGTGCATTAAAATAGTAAATCGCACGCAGGGAAAAATTAATATCACACAATCTTATACTGCAGTACTGCACCAAATTTTTATTTCTATCTTTCTGTATTTTAGGACTTTTTTAACTAGGAATTGCAAACCTAATTTCACTGCACTTGTACTCCAAAACTTGCATTCACCAACAAAAATCAACAAAACAAAAACCATTAAACAGGGACACCAGCTCTGAGCCTCCTCACGGAGGTGCCTCTCCAGAATGCTGGTTACGGGTGGTTCTATGAATAGTGGAAGCCCGCCAGAGACAGTTAAACATGGTGGACGGTGGTCATGCACTCGCGTATGATACGAGAATCTCGTATTGATTCAGTCACACCCGACCTTGACCAATCATGTATCGGAGTCCATATAAGCTTCGGTTTACGTCATGGTCTGTCTCTGCAGTCATTCTCGTCAGTCTGAGTGACCAGAGACTCTAGCGGTCTTCCACTAATCATAAAACCACGGTTACACCCGTAAACAGCGTTCTATTTCATAGTTCCAGACCGCCAGAGACAGTTAAACATGGTGGAAGATGTATACCACCAAGTCACGAGGACTGAACTCTAACATTGTCCGTAAATACATCAGAGCTAACTGAAGGTAGGGAGGCAACATTCAGCCTGTAGAATCTCGTAAATGTGGAAGGTGATGCCCATGTGGCTGCTGCACATATGTCTGATAGAGAAACACCACGTAGAGCCGCCCAAGAAGTGGCAACCGCACGAGTGGAATGGCACTTCACGGACATTGGGACTGGGCAACCACCCAAGCAGTAAGCATTGGAAATGGTGTCTACCACCCAATGAGACAGCACCTGCTTTGACAAGGATGCACCTCTCTGACACGGACCAAAACAGACGAACAACTGGTCGGTGGTGCGCCATGACGCTGTTGTTGACACATACTGTCGCAACGCTCGTACTGGACAAAGTGCTGGATTAGGAGCTTCATTAGCAAGGTGAAATGCCACAAGCTGAAAGGGGCGGTTAGCAAACTGCACTGATAACACTTTGGGCTGAAAAGCTGGATTTGGCCAAAGCATAACATGATTATTCTCAGGGCCCCATCTAAGGCATTGTGGACTCATGGCCTTATGACGTTATGGCCAAGAGGAAGGCAGTCTTCATATAAAGATACTTAATATGAGCTTGTTCGAGGGGCTCATAAGGTGCCGAACACAAGCTATCAAGCATGACCTGCAGGTCCCACTGAGTGTGTGTTACCCGCACTGGCGGGTTAAGGTGCACAGCTCCTCTAAGAAATGCCACTATAAGCCTATCCGCGCCGATTGACCCCCCATCCCTGTAAGCTGCTATAGCTGGCACGAAAACCTTTAGTGTGGCTGGGGTACGCCCTGTGACCAGCAAGCGTTGTAAATAATTCAATATCGAACTAATACGGCAATCACATGGATTAAGAGCTCTGTTTTTATGCCAGGAAGTAAACGGCCTCCATTTGCTAGCATATGCAATACGTGTTGAAGGGGCCCTGGCATTCAAGACAGTCTTCTTGACTCCAGTTGAACACTCTGAGAGCACCTGCTCAGCCCCAGGGGCCAGTCACACAACTTCAACCTCTCCGGGAATGGGTGCCATAGCTTCCCGTCCATCTGAGACAGTAGGTCCTTCTGAAATGGCAACAGTCGAGGTGGGGCAGTTATAAGGGTTAACAGGAGACTGAACCATGGCATCACTGGCCAGTGGGGAGCTATTAGTATTAACCTGTGCTGTCTCTCCTGCACACGTCTCAGGACCGGCCAGACAAGTGGAAGAGGAAGATAAGCACATAGCAGCAGATCTGGCCACTCATGGGCTAGGGCATCCTGACCTAATGCCCCCTGCTTTTGCTCCATTGAAAACCACAGGGGACAATGTGTTTTTGCCGCGCTGGCAAAGAGGTCCACTAATGCCATCCCATATCTCTTCCAGATCAATTGATTCACTTACCTGTGGAGACACCAATCCCCCAACCTCAGCCTGTGGCAAGAGTGGGAGAATATGCATTGCTCTGATCGACAGGAGATGTCTGTCTGCCCATAGCAACAACCCTCGTGTCAGTTGGAGATATGACCGGGACCTTGTTCCACCTTGGTGATTGATCAGAAAAACTACTGTGGTACTGTCTGTTTGCACCAATACGTGTCTCCCCGACAGTACCTGCCTGAAATGTCTAAGGGTGAGAACCACTGCCCATAGCTCCAACAGGTTGATATGGCATCCCCTTAGCTGTGGGCTCCACCTCCCTTGAATGTCACCATGTTGCCACAGTCCTCCGCATCCTGACGGAGAAGCGTCTGTGGTTATCACCTCTCTGCGCACAGCTTATCACCTCCATCCACACCCCTCTCTGGAGAAACCGCTCCTGGCGCCAGAGTGCAGGGCGGCAGAACAGCTGGCTGTGATGCGAACTAGAGTTAATCGGTTGTGAAGTGGTGACAACCGTCTGGCTATTAGCCAGCATTGAAATGGCCAAAGGTGTAACAGCCCTGGATGAATGACTGATGAGGCTGCGATGAGTATCCCAGCCAGACATAGAAAGTTGATGTAGGGTAGCCTGCGTTGAGTTTGGGACTCTGCTAATGTCCTGCACACAGCCTGCCTCCTGTGCACTGTGAGGGTAGCCCTCATTGACCTGTTTTCTAGGCGCATGCCTAGAAAACAGGCTGACTGGCGAGGCAAGAGACAGCTTTTCCACAGGTTTACCCTCAATCCCAAGGCCGCAACATGCTCCAGTAGGCGCCGAGTGTTGCTGACCACCTGCTGAGACGTCCTGGCACACAGCAGCCAGTCGTCTAGATATGGCACGATCAACAGGCCATCCCCCTGCAATGGATCCAGGGCTGTCTGAATACATCGTGTGAACACACGTGGGGATAGAGACAGCCCTAATGGAAGTACACAGTACTGGTATGTTCTGCCCTGGAATGTGAACCATAGAAACAGTCTGTGATGGGCAGCAATAGGGATGTGTTAATACGCATCCTTTAAATCCACCGTGGTGAACCACATGCTGGGTTCGATGGCATGCAAGACATCCAACATGCGTAACATGTGGAAAGGAAGATATTTGAGGTGCTTGTTCAAACGTCTGAGGTCGAGAATGGGTCCGAAACTGCCGTCCTTTTTCCGAACAATAAAGTATTTTGAATAGAAGCCCCTGGGGTGGATTCGAGTATCCACAGGTTCCCTCTTGCCCTCTTCCTCCGCAGCTCCTGGACCTCTGCAGCAAGGGCAAGCTTCTGGTAAGGGTCCTGAATCACTGTAGGCCGGACATGGGTACATGATGGGGGTCTGTGACGGAATTGAAGATGATATCCTTGTTCCAGTATATCGAGAATTCACTTGTTGTTTGTAATAGCCCTCCACTATTGTAACTGAGGGACTGAGAAACGGCCCATCACAGACCCTGGGCCATCAACTGCGGTGAGGGACGGTTGCCTTACCCTTGGCAGGGCAATGATGTGTATTAGAAGGATGTGCGGGTGGCCGGAAATGAGAACGAGCCCCTCCACCTCTTGACAGGGAGGCACTAGGATGCGTCAGCTGTACACGCTGCAGTGAGGCTGTCCGACAGGCATCCAGCCGGTGTGCTGGCCTATCAGAAAAGCCTCCTCTGTGCTCAAGATGCCGGGAGCGAGACTCTACTCTACTCGAAGATTCTGTTTGAGGGTCTCATCAGGGGACACAACCAAAGAAGATATACATGTCTCCACTGGAGGCATGGTACCAAGACCCATCTCCTGTGCATCGGCCATCGCCGCCAACGTACGTGCCACAGTCAAGCTGCTAAAGCTGAACGAAAGGCAGAAGCAACTACATCCGCAAAGTCGGAACAAACCAGTATCAAGAAATCCTCTGGCCGAGAGACTGAATGGCGCAGAAGGTTTGAAGGACCCAAAACTGGGGAAGGTGGGTCCAGATTCTGGCAAATGCCATCTTCAGTGTATCTTGCAATGAAAAAACTACTGACTCCGCACCACGGAAGTCCGAGCCCTCATCACTATGGGACCGCTGAGACTGGGACAATGGAGACGACGTGTCCTCCATTAAGGAACAGTGGCCTTGTTCAGGCTCAACCAAGGAATCTGAAGCAGCTAGTGAGACAGTATCCAGATCCTCTTGAGAGAAACTAACTGATGGTTCATGGAGAGGTAACGGAGGATCAGACGTACCTGTCCCCCTACCCTCCTCAGCTTCTTTACGGGAGGCAGGGACAGAACCCGCCACTAAAGCCTGGAGGTTCTGGACTGTACTTGTAAGCTCAGCCACCTGGTGAGCAAGGACAGCCGAAGATACATGTTTCTTCTTTGGAGGTCCCTCAGCCCTTCCTGCTGACCGCTTGCTGCTGCGTGGTCAAGCTGAGAAAGTATTTTGAGGGGAAAACCCTTGAAATTCAGGGTCCACTCCTGAGAGTCACTGTTGTCTCACTTCCATGGGCATAACACTACAATCAAGACAGAGATTCGTCAGAGCCTCCCTGAGGTGGTGAGTACTCAAACAGGTAGGGCAATGGGTGTGAGCATCCATTAAATCCATAGGCCCAGAGCAGACAGAGCATGCAGCCATATTCTTAATAATAAACTGAGACCCCTGGTCAGCAAATTGGTAAAAGCACTCAACGGGGACGCTTAGCTAACAAGCTCATCACCTAAGAACAGTCACCAAACACTCTGGAAACCAATGAGTGTTCTTAGACTCAAGCAAAACAAATGCTGCTAAATGACGATCAGAGCCCTGGATAACCAATGAGCTCTATATTACTCACCTGAATATCACTGGAGATTCCACTGACACGACACCCTGGATAACCAATGGGTCCTTAGTCAGATAAATCCGTGCTTGAACCCCCGTGGGGATCCTGTACAAATCCAGCGATGTATCAGTACCGAAGTTTTTAAGTTTTAAAGTTTTAAAGTTTTAAATGTCTCGACAAGACACCGTTGTAGCGGGGAGCTAATGCCAGCCCAAACAAACTGTGCGTGCTCGACCGAGATCTCTCCATGAGAAAGACAAAGACACAGACCATGACGTAAACGGAAGCTTATATGGACTCGGATACGTCATTGGTCAACGTCACGTGTGACTGAATCAATATGAGATTCTCATATCATATGCGAGTGCATGACCACCTTCCACCATGTTTAACCGTCTCTGGCGGTCTGGAACTATGAAATAGAACTGCCTTCAAACAGACAAAATGCACCCTTTCTATCTCAGGACTCAAACCAATTCACCTGCATAGGGGAATGGAAATCATTTATACATAAATGAATACAAAAATAAAATTAACAGTTGACACTAAAATTCTAAATAAATTTTAACATCAATATTACCAAAAACAAACAAATACCAGAAATAATAAAACAATACATCTTCATAAACTATTGAAAATAAACACAAAATAAAACAATGACCCCCCTGCTCACACAGGCTTGATAGACTAGGCCTACACTACCCATAATTCTTCAGGATAGCATAAAATGGGGAACAGGAAGGCCGCACATCCTCTTAAACCCCACCCCCGGAACCTGCTGCAGCCATGAACCCAGAGACAAAAGGTAAGAAAAGGGAATTGATCTAAACTCTAAATAAAATAAAGAAAGAAAACTGTTGGTGTCTTTTCTTCAGTCTAATGTGCACCTTAGACTAGAAAAAATAACCACAATCATTTTCAAGCCAACAAACAACAGAGAGCAAACATTTATACAAATAATATAGACCAAACAAACACAGAACATATAAACACTAAGGGTAACTTATGACATCATCACACTCAGGAACACACACATTAATACACGTAATGCAAACATTCACGTCATTTTAAAAATAACGGCTCATATTCAGAGTTAAGCACATAAAGAGGACTTAATACCGAAATTACACACATCGTAACTCCAGACATAAACACTATTCAGGAATTGTGTTTGTATTATTTATGGGTTTATATTTTATGGGTTAAATTTTGTGTTTTTTGTATATTTTATCACTTCTATAATTACTCATATTTGTAACCACAATATTAGCAATTTTATAGATAATAATAATACTAATAAAAATAATAATAATAATAATAATAATAATTCAGCAGCATCCTAACAGCGCCCTCAGCAGGTCAGTTAAAAGAAAAACACATTTCACTAAGCAGAACTCTCAGTTTGGAAGTGCTTTACTGCCATCTTGTGGATGGAAAAATTTAATGTTCTTCATTAAAAATAATTAAATAATAATGAAAATAAATTATTAATGTTTATAATCTTGAAATCCAGATGAAATGAATGTGTGTGTTTTAAAAAATAATTGGAAATGAAATGGTAAGTATTCTTGAATAGAGTCAAAATTGTTTAATATTCCTCAAAATTATTTGTAAATAAATTTTAAACTTCAGTAAAAAAAATCTACAAATGGTTTAAATCGTGTTGTAATGTTGTCAGTGTGTGTATGAACCTGAAACACATAGTGAGTCTGTGTGTATGTGCTGTAAACATATCTAAGTGAAAGTGAAATGGTAAAATTTCTTGATTATAATTACATTTACCTAATATTTCTTAAACTTATCAGTGTGTATCTGCTCTGTGCAGCTGTCAGGCATTAATGCTGTACCACAGCCGAGTGCTTCCTCTCTCTGAAATCAGTGTGTGATGTGGTCGACTCTCATCAGTCACACACCTCAGAGACGGGAGGCGGAGCTCTGTTCATCAGTCACACACCTCAGAGACGGGAGGCGGAGCTCTGTTCATCAGTCACACACCTCAGAGACGGGAGGCGGAGCTCTGTTCATCAGTCACACACCTCAGAGATGGGAGGCGGAGCTCTGTTCATCAGTGCTGACGTTATTTTGATATATATGGAGAAAGTGAAAAATGCCTCATCTGATTTGTTATTGAGGCTGTGTGATGATTTCCTCTCATCTTTCTAATAAGGTAACAGGGAGTATGATTGGCTGCCTCTCTCTCTCTGTCTGTCTCTCTGTCTCTCTCTCTGTAGGGGGCTGAGTGAGGGGACACACTTCTCTCAGTCTCTCTGGGCGAGTGGAGGTGAACACATCGTGTACAGCGAGGAGGGAGATGGAAATCTGTCTGACTTTTATTCTTCTCTCATCCACACTCACACTCACAGCAGCTGGTAAGTACACACTGATTATTCACACTAAAACATCACACACTTCTCACTTTAACAGTAGGGATGATTTTTAATCATGAAATGTGAGAAATTTTCCTGGAGTGATCGTAACTTTATAAAAAGTGTTTCATTTTTATAGAATGTAAAAAGCTGTACATGAGCGTACACACATCATCCTCAGGGGTTTTTCTGAGGCTTCAGTTATAAAATCAGATCCAGATTAATGTTTAGAGTTTACACATGATTTATTGTGAGTACAAAACAATGTAAATAAAGTAAGGGAGTGTGTTTGTTTGTGTGTGTGTGTGTGTGTGAGAGAGAGAGAGTGTGTATGTGTGTGTATGTGCATAAGAGAGGGAGAGAGTGTGTGTGTGTGTGTGTGTGTGTGTGAGAGAGCGACAGAGAGAGTGTGTGTGTGTGTGTGTGTGCATAAGAGAGAGAGAGAGTGTGTGTGTGTGTGTGTGTGTGTGTGGGAGAGAGAGAGAGACTGTGTGTATGTGTGTGTGTGTGTGTGTGTGTGCGTGCGTGTGTGTGCGTGTGTGTAAAATAGAGAGATAGTGTCTGTGTGTGTTTGTGTGTATGTCTGTGTGTGTGTGTGTGAGAGTAAAAGTCAGCTTGGATTCCTCCCAAATCACTGCACCACTGATCATATTTACACCCCACACACCCGAACTGACCAGATTTTATCCAGAACAAAAACAAAATATTCACATTTTTTAAATATTTCAAAAAAGGTTTCAATTTATATTTGGCACAAAGTTCTATTGTACAAAGGTCTGGAAAGTGGTGTAACAGATGATATCATCTAATATTTGTTCAAAAATAACAAATGTGGACTAAAAATTGGCGATAAAGAGAGTAAACTCTTTCCTCAGGAGTGTGGAGTGAGACAGAGTTGCAGCTTGAGGGTGTAAATGTGATCAGTGGTGCTGTGACTTGATACGAATCCAATCTGACTTTTACTCAGACTTTGTGCTTGGTAATGAAGTCTATAAGTGTCGAGTTAATGATGTTACACAAAACCTTCCTTAGATGACTGTTCACACAGATGCCTCGGTAAGTGTTAGGGTCGAACTGATCTCCACTTTGGAAAATAGATGTTATGAGACCATGAGCCCAAATGTCAGGGAAATAACCTACACTCAGAATCATGTTCTCTCTCTCTCTCTCTCTCTTTCTCTCTCTCTCTCTCTCTCTCTCTCTCAGACAGTGTGAGGTTGGTGAATGGAAGTCGCTGTGCTGGGAGAGTGGAGGTTCTTCATGATGGACAGTGGGGAACAGTGTGTCATGATGACTGGGATATGAGAGAAGCTGCAGTGGTGTGTAGAGAGCTGGGCTGTGGGGAGCCTGTAAATGTGCGGTATTGGGCTCACTTTGGACGAGGATCAGGACCAGTCTGGATGAATGATGTGGACTGTAGAGGACCAGAGTCGACACTGAAGAACTGTAGTTCAGCAGAGTGGGGGAAAAATTACTGTGATCATATTGGTGATGCTGGAGTCACCTGCTCAGGTAAATTGGTTTTAATCATAATATTTAAAATGTGTTCTAGAAAATATCATGATTACCACAATCTATGTTTAAGTTCTATAAAATAAATGTTGAGTGTAATAGACTGCGCTGCCAGTGTCCGGTGTAAAGTCCACTCTGATTAACATGACAGCGTGTTGGACGCAGCGTCACTGCAGTCTGGTGTAAAATCAGCTTTAGAGGAACTACACATTGCATGAAGAATAATGTCATTTTAATAATATTATTATTATTATTATTATTATTATTATTATTAACAGACAGTTTAATTTGTTAAATTGATAAACCAGTGATAAATGTGATAATTACAACTAGGACTATCCATGCAGTAATATATTCTCAATATACTCAAATCCTATTAGATTTATTTAAATGCTCACCATCGTTTCATTCATGTATCAGCGAATTAGTTTTAAAAACTGTTATTTTCAGTGGTCTAGACGCTGTTGGAAAACCCTGTCTCAGACATTTCTGCTCAAGAATAATCTGACAACCTGAGAGCCATGACTTACATGCAGGTGATTTTAATAATATGAATGAAGAACCCATGAAACTGACTTAAGCAGCTGCATAACTCGATTCTGAATATGAGGAACTTTCCCTGCTCACATATTGATGTTACTTTTGGACTTAAGTCACTGACTCTGAATCCGACCCACTGTAACTGTTGTGACTTTTAAACACTATTTCTGTAACTTTAATGTTCATTATGACTTCATCACTTTAAATATCTGTGTTTTAATGTAGAAAATGAACCTGATGGCACCATTACAGCTGATCAGAAGACAGTTATACAGACAGGTATGATAATAATGTGATAATTTTGTAATCTCAATCATGAACACAGTCATAAATAACATCAAAGTTTTTTTAATGTCATTGATTAATTTTGAAAGCCAGAGTACTGTGATGCTGCTGTTAACACTAGTACACAAGTATTATAAAAAAAAGAATGAAAGATGTCTTTCTTTTGGATCTGCTGTGTTTGGATAGATTCTTTTGGGTAAAATTATTTTAAATGATGTTCAGTATCTTATATAGACAATCACAAACCTTGATCTTTTTTTGATACTCACTCCATTCTTCTGTACATGTGTTTCTCTCTCTCTCTCTCTCTCTCTCTCTCTCTCTCTCTTGCTCACTCTTTCGCTCTCTCTCAGACAGTTTGAGGTTGGTGAATGGTGGAAGTCACTGTGCTGGGAGAGTGGAGGTTCTTTATGATGGACAGTGGGGCACAGTGTGTAGTTCTGCCTGGGATATGAAAGATGCTGCAGTGGTGTGTAGAGAGCTGCGCTGTGGGGAGGCTGCAGATCTGCGGTACTGGGCTGAGTTTGGACGAGGATCAGGAGAAATCTGGATACATGACTTATACTGTAGAGGATCAGAGTCGACACTGAACAACTGTAACTCACAAGGAAAACATAACTGTGATCATGCTCTTGATGCTGGAGTCATCTGCTCAGGTAAACTTCTGTATTTGAAAAAAAATTGGGACATGGGAATGTTTTCTTTGTAGTATATGCCCTTAAGAATTTGCACAATATTTACACAATGAAATAAAACACAGGTCACAGAAAGCCGAGACTCGCTACTGGTCCTCACCGGTGCTCTGGGAGAGTGGAGGTGTTTCATGGAGGTTCCTGGTCCACAGTGTGTGATGCTGACTTTGACCAGCAGGATGCAGAGGTTGTGTGTCGAGAGCTGGGCTGTGGGATTCCTGTGGAGGTGCTGGGATCAGCTGCTTTTGGCCGAGGGGAGGGTCAGGTGTGGACAGAGGAGCTTCAGTGTAGAGGCAACGAATCTGAGATTACCTTCTGTCCAACATCATCTTCACTCAAACTCTCAAACTGCTCCCATTACAACGATGTGGGATTAATATGTTCTGGTTAAGTGTCATGATTTAACTGCTGTTTAAATAGAGATCACATACCTGTCAATCAAACTTTAAGGTGCCTTTGTTAATTTTCCTCTTTCACTGAGCTCTCGGCTGTTTGTTCAGGTCACACAGAGGCTCGGCTGGTGAACGGATCGGACTCCTGTTCTGGTCGAGTGGAGCTCCAGTACCTCGGTGAGTGGGGCACAGTTTGTGCTGTAGGCTGGGATATGAAAGCTGCAGATGTTCTCTGTGCACAGCTGGATTGTGGGAGTGCTGTGGCTGTGGTGGAGGTGGACTGGTTTGGGGAGGGGAGTGGCCACATCTGGGCTGATGTGTTTGATTGTCAGGGGAAGGAGACACACCTATCACAATGTGGCATCTCATCATGGAGTCGAGCTGCATGCTCTCATAAACACGATGCTGGAGTCATCTGTAACGGTGAGATATTAACATCACGTACACCACGTTAGTGAATAAAGTCAGTGCTCATTAGAATATTTAAATGATGTTCTTCTGCTTCAGGATCATCCGTGGCGTTTCATGAGGGGCGAGTGCAGTTGTCTGGAGGGAGCGAGTGTCAGGGGGAGGTGGAGATTTATTTCAGGCAGGACTGGAGGAGAGTTCTCCTGGACTCGTGGAGTCTGTCTGAGGCGTCTGTGCTCTGCAGACAGCTGGGCTGTGGCTCCGTGCTGAACTACCGCTCCTCTCCATCCACCACTGAACACAAACACATGTGTGTAACGGGTTTCAGCTGCTCTGGGAGTGAAGCTCATCTGGGGAACTGCAGCAGTGCACAACCTGTCAACTGCAGCTCCGGGGAACAGCTGTACATCACCTGCTCAGGTAAGCAGCACAACATCTACCAATGAGCAGGCATGTACACAATCAGCACTTTAAAATGAAGGGTAAGAAAAGTTTGATCAGTAGGAAAGTACTTATTTAGCATATTAATTAAAAAAGCTATTTTTTTACAGTTCATGTCAACAGAACAAAAATTTTACTCTGTTAGTACTGAGCCATAAATGTTCAGATCTACAAATTTGCTGATGTTGGGTAATGTTGCCTTCTGACACATCAGCCTTGAAAAAAACAAAGCTTTTTTTGACAGTTTTTTTTATAAATGAAGAAATAAAGTAGTTAACTCATATTTTTGTACCATAATATGTATGTGTGTGTGTGTGTGTGTGTGTGTGTGTGTGTGTGTAAGCCAGCCCACAGCTCCATCAGGCTGGTTGGTTCTGGGGGAGACTGTGCAGGAAGGCTGGAGGTTTTCCACAGCGGCTCGTGGGGGACAGTGTGTGATGACTCGTGGGATATTGAGGATGCGCAGGTGGTGTGCAGACAGCTGCAGTGTGGAGAGGCCCTCAGTACCCACATACCAGCCTGGTTTGGTCCTGGAACTGGGTCCATATGGCTGAATGAGGTGGAGTGTGAGGGGAACGAGACGTCCCTGTGGAACTGCAGATTTCAGCTGAGTGAAGAGGGAGAATGTGGACACCATGAGGACGTAGGAGTCGTGTGCTCAGGTACAGTGTGATGATTGCGATTAAATGCTGTAAATGTGTATGTGTTTTATTTCAAAACTGACGTCCAAAGTTCCTGAAATTCAACATGATAATAAGGAATTGTTTATAAATGTCATCCATGTTGAATATCTTTTAACTTAAAGATAATATAACAAATATTTAACTGAGTCAAACAGGATTTTTACTAATTAAGTGCAAGTCTTCCTTCTCTCACCAGAGTTTAAAGAGATCCGACTCACGGAGGGCTGTGAGGGGAATCTGGAAGTGTTCTACAATGGAACCTGGGGTAATGTGTGTCACAATCAGATGGAGCTGGAGATAGAAACAGCAAATATGGTGTGTCAAGAGCTGAACTGTGGAAGTCTCAAGAGTTTGGACTCAGCCAGAGGGAGAGTTGAATCTGCTCCTAATTGGCTGGATCATGTGAAATGTAGGAAACACGACTCTAATCTGTTAAAGTGTCCATCTTCACCCTGGGGACAGAACAACTGTGATAGTCGTAGTGATGAGGTGGTTCATATTACCTGCACAGGTAGGAGGATTCTCTCTCTCTACTAGTTTTATACATTACTGTATAATTTGCATAAATATTCCAGCTATAAAATAAGAATGAGTGAAAAGTCTGTTTCATGCTTTTATTACTGCAGAAGATGGAACGTCTCTACGTACTCATGGGACCTGCTCTAAATTTCCTCTTCAGAAATACTGCTCAAGTAAGGAGACTTAAATCTGTCACTTGTTAAGGAAAGAGTTGTGTTTCAAAAGTTGATTATTTTCCTATAACAGCATGTCCTGAAGTGTTTTATTCCTCTCATAGCACAGCAATAAGCCAACAATTTTTTTTCTTAAATTAAAGGATGACATGCCGTGCATTTTATCCATTTATAGTTTCATTTAATGTTGTGAAATAAAAGAAGTTAATTCCTGTTATCACTTACATTATAGCAGCTATAAACAGACTGTTAGAAAGCACTGACACTAGAGATGAATGTTAAATAAACATCTCCTTACAGAATACATCACCATATGATTACACATGTTTATCTTTGTAAAGTAACCACACAAATTAAAGTCCACTTTTATTTATTAGTCTTAGATTATGTGGAGAGTCTTTCATACACGTCCCTGTGACTGAGCTGTTCTATAGAAATGATAATGCAACCGAATGAGTGCATTAATATAAACCTGTGATCTGCAGCTTCACTACTATCAGAGCTGCTGTTATAGAAAATTAATCAACACCTTCTGACCAATCACAATCCAGAATTCAGCAGTGTTCAGGAATAAGATAGTTTTAATAGATGATGGTCAGTTCTTGTTGATGTATCATTGTGTTGTAGTGAGCTGTGTGACTGGAGCTGTTATTCAGCGTTGGTGTGTTTCCTCATGTGTGATGTGTGTGATGTAGAGCACTGGCCTCTCAGGCTGAGTGGAGGAAAGGGAAGCTGCTCTGGGAGGTTGGAGGTGTATCATAACGCTACGTGGGGCTCCATTTGTGATGATCAGTGGAACATCAGGAACGCTCAGGTGGTGTGCAGACAGCTGGGCTGTGGGTCGGCGCTGAGTGCTGATAGGAATGTTCCGTTTGGTGCTGGTGAAGGGACTATCTGGCTGAACAGAGTGAAGTGTCGAGGGGATGAGATTCACCTGTGGGACTGTCATCATTCCCTGAAGAAACACACTGACTGCTCTCATGCTGGAGTCACCTGTGCAGGTCAGAGGGGTGTGCTAACTTTTCAGCTTTCTGTCTCCACTCCACTGATTTATAATAAAAGCATTCATTTATAATCTTAGATGTTAGCTTGAAAGCTCAGACCCTAAACTAACACACTGATCAGCATGTCATAAATATTATTTAGTGAGAGTATATTTTTACTGTATGAAAAAGTTTTTTTGTTCTTTCTGTAAATACAGACATATCCACCATGTCCAATACTGCTACACCCACAACAACCACCACCACAACCACCACCACCACAACAACCACCAAATCAGGTATTTATGTATGTTACAATACAATATTTGTTACTGTTGACCTTTTTTTCTAAATATTATGATTACGGTGTCGTATCAAGATCCTCTTCTGTGTTTCTGACTTCAGTAAGAGCCGCTTCAAATCCCACATCACCTGGAGCTCCATCCACCCCTCCACTGGTTCTCGTTGTGTTGGGAACGCTGCTCTTCCTGGCCTTAGTGCTTCTGCTGGTACTGTTTTACCAGAACAGAGTGCTCAGGAGAGGTACGAGACATACTTGTAAATGCCTTTAAGTCAGCTGGACTTGATCACTGCAGTGTTTTCTAATCTGTCCGACCCCACAGTATAATTACTATTGTACAAGACGGTCAGAAAGATACTGCCAGAATCTCTTACACAGAAAAAAGATTCACATCACAATTCATCTCTTCTTTTAAAATCCTCTTATTTGCTCATAATGTTTCTGTTTTTGAGGTTCTTAAATTTTTTTATGAATGTAAATCAGGAAGAACACCAATTTGCTCTTTATACCAAAATCCTGGCTGAGGTCAAATTTTTGTTTCTATGGCAAAAAGCTTTAAAATTGCATATTATTTTCTTTATTTTGTAATGAATTGTAAGAATATTATTATTTAAAATCTCACCATTTATTCATAAAAACATTTAATTATTTTCTCATTCTGTTTTATTGCGGTGTCAAAAATTGTCTTGTGTTTTGTAAACACTTGTGTATGAATGCATTATTATTATTATTATCATTATTATTATTATTATCATTATTATTATTATTATCCACTCCCAGTTGTCTCTAAGAGGAGGCGTAAGACTCAGCCTGAGGCAGTCTATGAAGAGATCAACCACAGATACATCACTAGAAGAAGCACGAGCTCCAGTCAAAGAGGTGAGTGATATGTGGACTGTTCTACATCACACTTATTGCATTCTATTTAAACTTGTAGCTGAAATTCACTGCATGCAAATGATCAAATCACTCAATACAAAATACACACCTCAATGCAAACTCAGTGCTTAAAGCAACATTTTCCCCAAAATCCAGTGTGATTTATTTCTTTACAACAAATAAATAAAAATAAGCTAAATGTGTGTGAGAGGAAATGTGCAGTTAGAGTACATGTGGTGTAGAGCCAGAATTCTGCTGATAAACATCTATTAAAGCTTCTGATTTAGTGCAAGTGTGTGTGTGTGTGTGTGGGTGTGTGTGTGTGTGTGCGGGTGTACACGCTTTCCTGTACTATTTCCTGTACTCTCTCCCTCCCTCTGTGTGTGTGTGTGTGTGTGTGTGTGTGTGTGTGTGTGTGTGGATACATAGAATAGTAGAGCTCATAACAGAAGAAATATCAATCTATTTTCCTTCTTCTGTCAAAATGTACAAGCATTCTTGTGTGAAAGCTGCCATGTTCAACCTCTGTAACAATCATTCATTAATTTTTGCAAATCTCTCTGCTAATACTCCAGATGTTGTTGTTTTAAATGAAGAGTTCAGACAGGTATTTGTCCTAGAGGTAGGCTGCACATTTGACTCTAGCCTTGAGGAAGCCTTTAGGACTAAGGTTATTAAGTACTAACCACTCCTGAATAACATCTCAGAGCTCGGCTACAAGTGTAGACTTTTGGTCTTCATATACGGCAGCCTAGGACATGTCCACAGACTGGTCATCAGGGGCTTACAGCTGGTAGCGCTGCCTAAAAGGAGAGCTAAACAGCTAGCAAAATGCTGTTCAGTGTCTGCTATCATTGGCAGCCGTCATATATGGAGAAGGAGCTGCTATTTATATCCTTGATCATCTTGATACAGTCCATGTTTTAACTGTAAGATGATGTATTTTTCTGTATTCCGCATCTCTATTACTAATGTCCTGTATTAATACTTGCTGAGTGGATACAAATAAATCGAATATTATGTATATATATACATATATATATATATATATATATATATACACACACACCGATCAGCCATAGCATTATGACCACCTACCTAATATTGTGTTGGTCCCCCTTTTGCTGTCAAAACAGCCCTGACCCGTTGAGGCATGGACTCCACTAGATCCCTGAAGGTGTGCTGTGGTATCTGGCACAAAGACATTAACAGCAGATCCTTTATATCCTGTAAGTTGCGAGGTGGGGTCTCCATGGATCGGACTTGATAGCCAGCACACCCCACAGATGTTCAATCAGATTGAGATCTGGGGAATTTGGAGGCCAAGTCAACACCTTGAACGCTTTGTTATGTTCCTCGAACCATTCCTGAACAATTTTTACAGTGTGGCAGGGCGCATTATCCTGCCGAAAGAGGTCACTTCCATTAAGGAATACCATTGCCATGAAGGGGTGTACCTGGTCTGCAACAATGTTTAGGTAGGTGGTATGTGTCAAAATAGCATCCACATGAATGCCAGGACCCAAAGCTTCCCAGCAGAACATTGTCCAGAGCATAACACTGCCTCCGCCAGCTTGCGTTCTTCCCATAGTGCATGCTGGTGCCATCTCTTCCCCAGGTAAATGCACACGCACCCGGCCTTCCACATGATGTAAAAGAAAATGTGATTTATCGGACCAGGCCACCTTCTTCCATTGCTCCGTGGTCCAGTTCTGATGTTCACCTGTCCATTGTAGGCACTTTTGGCAGTGGACAGAGGTCAGCATGGGCACTCTGACAGGTCTGTGGCTAAAAAGCCCCATACGCAGCAAGCTGCGATGCACTGTGTGTTCTGACACCTTTCTATCATAGCCAGCTTTAACTTTTCAGCAATTTGTGCTGATTGGTGTGTATATATGTAATGTATTATGTAATATTTGTATATGTATATATATTATCACAAATAAATAAAAATAAGCTAAATGTGTGTGAGAGGAAATGTGCAGTTAGAGTACATGTGGTGTAGAGACAGAATTCTGCTGATAAACATCTATTAAAGCTTCTGATTCAGTGCAGGTGCAAATGTGTGTGTGTGTGTGTGTGCTTTCCTGTACAGGTGCATTACTCTCTCCCTTCTTCAGTGTGAGTGTGTGTGAGTGTGTGTGTGTGTGTGTGTGTGTGTGTGCGCGTGTGTGTGCTTTCCTGCACAGGTGCATTACTCTCTCCCTCCCTCTGTGTGTGTGTGTGTGTGTGCATATCCATGTGTGTTTAAGTGACATGTATTTTATTGGACGGATGTTCGGAAAGGTGGGTCCTCATAAACCATTGATGGTTATTAAATGTCCTGCTAAAAACTTTATACTGAATGTGTGTTTTCCTGAATCAGAGCATCTCTCTCTCTCTCTGTGTGTGTGTGTGTGTGTGTGTGTGTGTGTGTGAAATATCTGCTTTTCTGAACACGTCTCATGACTGTGCTGCTCTCCTCTAACAGGAAGTCTCCTCTCTGAAGAACAGCATTCTGGGTATGAGCATGTGGATGATGAGCTTCTCTCAGGTAAAAAAGGCCAGAGTGTGAGTTTGTCTAACTCCATTAACTGAAAGATATTAGAATTGCAATTAAAAATCAGAAATGACTAAATGTGTCCTTTCTGAGACGTGATTATGATGTATTGTATAGAAGAATTACAGTAACTCCAGTGTTTTAATGCTGACACATGACATCTCACAATCAACCTTATCTTACTTTAAGCTTCTGAAATCCCTCTTATCAAATTTATCAAAGCTTCTTTGGATGAGGATTTTATTGAGTATAAATGTGTTTAAAAAACCCAAAACAAACAAATTGTTCTTTTTCCAGTAAAGTCTGGGATTGGAGAAAAGGCTGAGTATTATGATGATGTGATCGACACCAGTGACTTCATAAGTGGGTGCAGTTGTTAACTGATCACATACATTTACTGACTTCACATTAAACCATGAGGTCAGAATGTGATGGAGCTGTTTGTACAGACCCTCTGCTTTTATTTCATTTAGGTGATACAGGAAGAGTTGACCCACCAGAGGACTACGATGATGCCGTCACTGCTGGACCGATCCCTGATAACGTGGATGGTGTGCTTCTGTTTTCGGATTTGGTTTAGAAAGCAGTATAAATTAAACACACATACTGCAAATAAGTTTGTTTATTGCTTTGTGTGTAGTGACATTTTTTACATGTATACGATGTCATTTTGCATTGTGTCATCAAATACACAGTGTACAAACTGCCACTTCAGTAAACTTTAAATCTCTTTAAATATCTGTGTTTTGGTGTAGAGGATGAAGCAGAGAATTATGATGACGCCATTACAGCTGATCAGAAGTCAGTTATACTGACAGGTATGATAATAATGTGACAGTATTGCATCCACAAGCATCCAAATGATCATTAATGACATTAATGTGGATTTAATAGCTTTTATCTCTACATTCTGACAGAGGACGTGTCCGAGAACTATGATGATGCAGTTACCACGGAAACGAACCCAAACATCATCACAGGTCAGTTTTTTCTGGAAATAGACAAAAAAAAAAAAAAAGCTGGTGAGGGAACCACTGTTTATAGCTGCTATGACATAAGTGAGAAAAGGAAATTATTTTTCCAAAGCTCTACAACATTATCTGTAACTATGAATGGATAAAAAGTACGACATCTAATTCTTTACTAAATGAAAAACTGCAGTTCTTGGCAAATTCCCATGGTATAAGAGGAATAAAACACTTGGGGACATGCTGTTATAGTTAAATGATCAGCGTTAGGGTGGTAGCAGTAACTCAGCTTCATCACACCACCCTGTAACTCAGTATTTTACTATAACAGCAACACACACAGTGCTTCATTACTTATTCATTTATTTCTTCAGTAGACAGTCCAGAAGATTATGATGTTGTCATCACTGAGGAACAGGATGTAGGAGAGACAGAAGGTGAGTGAGATGTTTATTCTGGTAATGTACATGAGTGCAAAGGCAGCAAAGTTAAAGCGGGACTGTATTATATACGATATATAATATAAATATCAGCTTTCTGTTTTGTAATCTCCATTCTGTCATTTAACAAGTGCAGCCATATTTATTAAACAGTTTAGATAAGACCTATATTTATGTCTCATTTACTTCCACATCTTATACACATGGCCTGTGTTAATATTAAGAAAGCTGAATTGATAAATGGCCTTTTTTCACTTTTTTATTGCTAGAATATTAAAGACATTCCTACATAGTGTATCATTTACTGTACTTTTAAGGTTTTACATAACAATTAATACAATACAAAGGATATATTAAAGAGGTAAATGTATTTATTTTACAGAATATGATGATGTGGAGGAGAAATCTCAGAAAGACAGGGACCATGTGACTGAGACACGCCACCAAAGGCCTTTTCTCAGGAAATTACACTTTTTTAAACGCAAAAAATGATTTTATTTTACTTCCAAAAATGTCATGTTTTCTGAACTGTGTTCATTTTCCCCCTAGTTATTAGCAAATAGAGCAGGGAGAGTTAAATCACCTTTCATATTACCTAATGCAATGTCTCCAGCTTTTCTTTTACAACACTTTTTATTTCTTAAAACATCACTTTATTCATTTTTTTAAAAAGACACAAATTACCTTTATGTTCAATGCTATTCTTTTAGCTATAAACCATAGTTGAACTGGATTAGAGAATTCTGTTCTGCTCATTATCTGGTCATGGTGTATAGCTGCCACCTAGTGGCCATTTTCAATATTGCAGTTTTGTTATTCTTCCATACGCTGTGTTGATTTAGTTCGGTAACAGTCAACATGCAGCATCGGCTTCAATTCAGCTCACAAACAGTCGTTGCATTGGAGAAAGATATGCCTGTAAGTTTGCTGACTATTTGTAAGCGATCTATAAGAGTGTTATGTGGTAACATAATATTACTTCTTGAAAGTGAAGTTTGTGATCGATGAAATTTGATAATGTGAGAAAGTTTTCCATCACATCTATATGCACGTGCAGACTGTACGCATTCATATACATATGTATATCAAACGAATTAATGTACAATTTGTAATTTCATTTCTTGTTTACTGTATTACGGCTTTACAAAAAAAAGGAAAAGAGCAATCCCAGAAGTAAACATTCTGGAAAGGATAAACTATTTTTGTGTGTTTGTTAGCTAGCTGTCTAGCTTCTTCGGAGTGATGCAGTTGAGAGGACAGCATAAATTCCTTTATGAAATATTCATACTATGTCATGCTAATTAGATAGCTTGCTATATTGCATTTTTTATTGTTTTGTTGCAAGCCAGATATAGTATATGCAAGTATCATAAACATATATACAGGTTTCATTAAGTATTCTCAGATTTTCATTTTAAATTCTGAGGTTTCATTCAGGATTCTCATGTTTGTTTCCTTATTCTCAGGATTTTGTTTTATTTTCTAAGGTTTCATTCAATATTCTCAGATTTTTGTTTTATAATCTCAGGTTTAATTCAATATTCTCACTTTTTAAATGAGTGATGGCCAGTTAATTTTAATATTACATCTAAATAAACAATATACAAGCAAATGTGACTTTTTAGCTTTCCAGAATGAGAACAAGTAAATATTTTGCATTATGCATAGTTTTATTTGCTCTTTTGCCTATTGTGTAACAATCATCTATTTTTATACATTTAATGAAATAAAAGTGCTTTGATTATTTTTAGTATAATGTGGTGATGTGTGTTTGAGTTGAGTGAGTGGCTCTTGTAGTGATGAATCTGTGGTCAATGTCCTTATAGAACATCTCAGGCAGTAAAAAATACATAAATATTTATATACTGATCAGAAGGTTGTGAGTTCAAATCCCAGCACCACCTTCAGCTCGACCCTTAACCCTCGACAACTCCACTGTACAATAAAAACTTCAGCTAAATGAATAAATGTAAATGTCCACACACACACACACACACACACACACACACAGAGCTGCTCTCTCTCCTAACTCTCCGATATACAGATTCTTAGACACACACACAGGTATAAAGTGTTTAGCAGGACACCCAGTTACTGCCGCGGTTTATGTGGACTCACCTTTCCTAACATTCCATGAATGAAATTCCTGTCAGAAACACACACACACACACACACACACACACACACACACACACACGAGAACTAAGATGGCGGCGTGTTCACACATAGCGGCTTTGCTCTCTCAGAAACTATTCTACTTATTTATTTAGTTTTTTCTTTCTGTTTATATTACTACTAGTTAGCGCAAACATGTGCGAAGTGTATGCAAACATATCAGCCACCAGGAACTTATAAAAACCGGAACAAGCTGCGAGAAACTCACTCCCCAAGACTCTGATAGCATTCCTGCTGAGCTAATCAGAGCACCGACAGCTCCGTGGATCGCCACGCCGGCAGGCAGTTGTTACAACAATCATTGTTTTGATAAATAGTGTGTAATATTCAAATGTAAAAATGATTTATTTTAATTATGTTGTTCCCACATGTTACTAAGTGATGGCCATGCATTAGATGGTTTTAAGTATGGATGTCACCAGCAGGGCTCCATATTTACACATTTTGCACAGCAGCTCTGCAATTTAACATCACAGTATGCTAGTATGCGTTATCTCCGATTTTAACTGACACTGCCTGGAAGCCCCGCCCCCTCCCCCAATCTCACACTTTTGGGCACTCTCAAATTCTGTCAAGGTAAAATGGAGAATGTTTTGAGTTCATTAATATCAAATAAAATCTATCGGTCTGTCTTCAACTTACCTAAGATTAGACAAGTTTATATTTAACATAAGTTAAGTGTTTTTATTAGGTATGTCACTGAAAATAGTCAAAACCGGCACTTTCAGTTTTTCAGCCCAAAGAAAACAAGGACAAACGTTTACACCAGAAAAGATTAAAGAGGTCTGTAATAAATCTAATTTAATAAATGATGTTAACGGTGATGCTAATTAGAAAGGGAAAGATTTTATTGCACTCCAGCACTGGTGCTGTGCTGAATTCTGACTCCCGTTCACGTGTGTGCATTAAAGTAGTAAATCACATGCAGAGAAAAATTAATATCGCACAAGCTTATACTGCTGCACTGCACCATATTTTTATTTCTATCTTTGTGTATTTTGTGGGAATTGCAAACCAATTTTCACTGCACTTATACACTGACAATAAAGATTCTATTCTCAGTGTTCAAGTTCAAGTTTAAGTGGAGTTTATTGTCATTTCAGTCATATACAAGTACATAGTGAAATGAACCAACGTTTCTCCAGGACCAAGGTGCTACATAAGACAAACACAGAACAACACAGAACTACAAGGGGCTACATAAATTATACAATAAAGTGCACAAGTGCAAACAAGTGCAGACAACACAAAACAGTACAAGACAGTACAAGACAGTACAATGACTACTGGGACAGACAATGGGCATAGTAAGTACCAGTGCAGCGCCGACCAGTACACAGTTCTGTTTAAAGTGAACCAAGTGACAATAGTGCAAATAGTACCAGAGTACAAAACAAGTAGCTGAAATAGTGTAAACATAAGTGTAAACATTATTAGTCACAGCACCTGGTCATTGGGAGGAGGGGTGGTCTTCCTCGCCGTCATGCCATTCTGTGCCTCAAACCGAGCGTAGAAGTCGTTCAGCACATCTGGGAGGGAGGCGTCACAGGCAGGTGATGTCCTGTAGATGGTGATGGCCTGGATGCCCTGCCACATGCGCCGCATGTCTCTGCTGGCCTTGAAGTGGCTGTGGATTCTCTGAGCATGTGTGCCCTTTCCCTCTCTGATAGCCCGGGACAGTTTGGCCGTCGCTGTTCTTAGGGCCGCCTTGTCGCCTGCTCTGAAGACAGAGTCTCGGGTCCTCAGTAGCACCTCTGCAGTCATCCACGGCTTCTGGTTGGAGCGTGTGGTGATGGTCTTGGAGACAGTGATGACATCAATGCACTTGCTGATATAGCTAGTCACTGATGTCGCATATTCCTCCAAGTTGGTGAAGTCACCGTCAGTTGGTTCAAAACCATCCTGAAGAGCAGAGATGGCTCCTGCTGGCCAGGTTTTCACTTGCTTCAAAACCGGTTTGGAGTGTCTGACTAGCGGTCTGTAAGCTGGGATTAGCATTACAGAGATGTGGTCTGAGTAGCCGAGGTGTGGGCGGGGCTCAGTGTGGGGACATGACCAGAGCAAAAGGCAGGAGACACTGCTTGCAATCCATACAAAAGATTTATTCACTCCAAAACTTGCATTCGCCAACAAAAATCAACAAAACAAAAACCATTAAACAGGGACACCAGCTCTGAGCCTCCTCCCAGAACTGCCTTCAAACAGACAAAATGCACCCTTTCTATCTCAGGGCTCAAACCAATTCACATGTCTCCAGGTTACGTATGTAACCATGGTTCCCCGAGGGAACGAGATTCTGCGTCGAAATGCTATGGGAAACCCTTTCAGCGTGACCACGCTCTGAATCACGTGTGTAATTAGTCCAATGGATGGGCGAGACGTCACAGGCGGGGTGACGTAGCGACCAGGAAGCTTAAAAGCATACGCGGTGGATACAGCGGCAGCTTCGACAATGAAGCGGGCGCTCGCAGGGATGCCGGAAGTATGGCCCTGAGACGCAGCATCTCGTTCCCTAGGGGAACCATGGTTACATACGTAACCTGGAGACGTTCCCCTTCAGGAACTCGAGCTGCGTCGAAACGCTATGGGAACGTGTATGCCCATGCCACCAGTCTTACAAATCCCTGCCTAGTGTGGAAGAGCACAGCTAGGGCGAGAGAACAAAAGAGACTGGAGTGGCTCGCACGTCGAGGCCATAGAACCTGATGAGAATCAGGGGCACGGACAAACCCGCAGCATTGCAGATGTCCTGCATAGGGACACCTGCCAGAAAGGCCTTGGAGGCCGCCACACTTCTAGTGGAGTGATCCTTGACTCCCAAAGGCGAGGGGAGATCAGATGACTCATAGGCCAGACAGATGGCATCCACGATCCACCAGCTGAGGGTCTGCTTAGTAGCAGGAAGACCTCACTTAGGGGGACCATAGCACACAAACAAATGGTCCGCCTTTCTCCACAGGGCAGCTCTGTGGACGTATGCGTCCAGTGCTCGCACTGGACACATACAATAAGCCTCTACTGATCGGGCTCCCAAAAATGGAGCAGGACAGAAGGCCTGGTGTACGACCGGCTGTGGTGCAGAGGAGGGAACTTTAGGAACCCGGTACCCCGCTCGAGGGTGAAGAAATGCTTTGGCCAGACTGGGTGCAAAGTCTAAATAAGAGGGGGCCACTAAGAGGGCCTGTAGATCCCCAACTCTATTGAGAGAGGAAATCGCCAGAAGATATGATGTCTTCAATTGAGATGACAATCGGATACCTCCTCTACTCAAAAGGAGGTTTACAGAGAGCCTCCAGCACCACAGCCAGGTCCCACGGAGGGGCACGAGATCATACCAGAGGCCTCAGCCTCATCGCACCATGGAGGAAACGTGTAACTAAGGGGTGTCTGCCCACAGACTGACCACCAAAGAGGGGGCGTGGCAGGCCACAATGGCCGCCATGTAGATTTTCAAGGTGGAGTGGGTCAACCCTGCAGAGAGTCGGGCCTGCAGGAACTCCAGTACCGTACCAACAGGGCAGATAACCGGGCCGAGCTGGTGGTCTCCGCACCAAGAAGTGAAAAGTTTCCACTTCAAGGCATACAGTTTCCTCATTCAGGGAGCTCTGGATTGGAGAATGGTCTCAACAACCTCGGTTGAGAGACCGGAAGCTACGAGTTGTGCCCCCTCAGAGGCCAACACCCACAACTTCCGGGCGGGGGTGGAAAACCCGCCTGTGAGAGGAGGTCCCTCCTGATGGGGATCTCATATGGGGGGGCCGTCAAGAAGGGAAATCAGGTCCGAGAACCATACTCGGCCCGGCCAAAATGGGGCTACTAACCACAGACGGACCCCGTCCCGGCAGACTCTCTCCAGAACTCCCGGGAGCAAAGCAATCGGGGGAAGGGCGGACAGACGAAGCCTCGGCCAAGTCTGTACCATAGTATCCAGTCCAAGAGGAGCTGGATGAATCAGAGAGAACCAGAGGGGACAGTGCGACATTTCCTGAGTCGCAAACCGATTCACCTGAGCCTGGCCAAACACTCTCTATATCTGCCTCACCACCTCGGGGTGAAGCCTCGTTCCCCAGGCCACGGCCCCTGCCTCGACAGGACGTCCGCTCCCATGTTGAGATGTCCAGGGGTGTAAACTGCTCTCAACGGGAGGAGTTTTCCCCTGGAACCACACAGGGATCTGGTGTGCCAGCCCGTAAAGGGGCCACGAACACAGACCTCCCTGGCGGTTGATGTAAGAGACCACCGCTGTGTTGTCGGTGCGCACCAACACATGGCGATCTCTTTGGTCCGGGAGAAAGTGTTTCGATGCTAGAAACACGGCCAGCATCTCCAGGCAGCACAGACCGAATGGAACTCTGGAACTGCTTTACAGTGAGTGACTGGCCTTCTCTCACTCTTGTGACTGCTGTGAGGATTGACTTGAACCGAGCAGGAGACAGATGTGCCTGCATCGTGGTCAAATCCCCACCACATCCAGATAAGCGGTTCTCTGTACCGGAGAAAGCACACTTTTCTTGGTGTTTAGTCTTAACCCCAGCTCTTTCATGTGGGCGAGAACAACATCCCGACGCCGAACTGCCGCCTGCTCCGATTGAGCTAATTTTAACCAATCGTTGATATAACTCAGTATGCGGATGCCCTGGAGTCGCAGAGGAGCCAGAGCAGCGTCCACATACTTTGTGAGAGTGCGGGGTGAGAGTTCTAGGCCGAACGGAAGAACCCGATAGCGGTAAGCTTCGCCCCCAAAAGCAAACCTCAGGAACTTCCTGTGTCAGGGAAGGATGGAGATATGGAAATATTTGTCTCTTAGATCGATCGTGACAAACCAGTCCTTGGAGGTGATCTGAGACACGACTTGATCGATTGTGAGCATCCTGAACATCAGTGGCATGACTGAGCGGTTCAAATGACGCAATTCTAAAATGGGACGCAACCCTCCATCCTTCGTTGGAATGATGAAGCACCGGCTGTAGAACCCGGACTCCGTGTCGCGAGGAGGGACCACCTCGATGGCCTCCTTCCTCAAGGGAGTGTTTACTTCTTGTTCCATTACCAGAGCCTGCCTTTTTTTTTTTTTTTTAAAGGGAAAGGATGCGGGGTATGAAAGATGCAGATTTGCTTCTGCTAGCACTCTACTTGTGAGCCCCTGGGCCCCCCTGAGTGAGAAGAACCCCGCAGAAACGAGGCGGTGGAGACAGGAGTAATTCGGTAGCCTCTCTCTACAGTATGCAGGAACCATTGAGACACATCTGGCAGAAATTAGAATGTGTGAAACTCCACACTCCCAAGTAGTCTACTAAGGGAATCAGCCTCTCGAGACTGACCTCTGGTGTAATGAGAGCGGCTAGCTCGGTGCCCTGAAGCGGCAGACTGGCAGGGGACAGACAAACTAGCTGCTCAGGAAGCCTCCGAAGAGGTAGCGAGCCTCCCAGTACCGCCATGTTCCCAGGCGGAAACTGAGAGAGGCTCTCGCAAGAGACCATTGCGCCCTGAAGCACCATGGGAGGCAAGGTTGGCAAACCGATCTCCTGAGGGCACTGAGGAGAGACGGGCACCGTACGATGAGGCGTACACCGTTCTTCCCCAGAGGGGGCTTCCCTCAGAAGTCCTGGGCCCCAAGCAGGAGGACTACCTAGTCAAGGTCTTCTTAGACCGCAATACGGCCCACAGATCTGGCCTCATCCTAGAAGACCCCGGCTTAGAGCGTCGCTGGGGCTCCCGGTCCCGACGCGGGGGAGCACGGGAGGCGAAGCTCTGTCTTTGAGCCTCCCGGTACGAGGAGCTGGTACACGGAGGGGGCTGCCCCTGCCCGGCAGCCCTACAAGCCAGAGAGCGGCGAGGGAGGAATTGCTGAAACGCTGCCGCTTGTACACAGGCCTCCTGATACCTGTCGACGACGGCAATGACGGCATCGCCGAACAGGCCAGAAGGCGCAAGCGGGGCGTCCATAAGGAAGACCCTGTCCCTGTCTTTCATACCGGACAGGGTCAACCACAGATGCCTCTGCCCGATAGCCGGCTGATAGCACGGGCGGTCTCCTTGGTGGCACGGAGAGACAAATCAGCAGTTCATCTGAGCTCGGCAACGCCTTCGTCCAGCTCTCAGCAGAACGGCCTGGTAGGCCTGCAACACCGCCATGGTGTGCAGGCAAGCGCCAGCCTGGCCTGCTGCCATGTACCCTTTGCCCACCAGCGCTGAGGTGGTCCGCAGCAGCTTGGAGGGCAATGCCGGAGCCTTCAGAGATGATGCCGAACCAGGGGATGGATAGCTAGCCAGCGTCTGTTCAACCCGGGGCATCGCCCTGTAACCCTGCACACTCAGCCCTGCCACATTAGCAAAATAGCTGGAGGTGGGACTGAAGATACGGGTGGAATAAGACCTCCCCCACGACCTAGACACCTCGGTGTGGAGGTCGGGGAAGAAAAGTAGGCTCCGGCGTGGAGGTGGCGGCTTACTCCGCAGAAAGCGTTCATCCAGCCTGCTTATCTGCAGCTCAGCCCATTTCTCGGCGGGCCAGTCAATATTGAGCTGGGCCACAGCACGAATAACCACCTCCAAGAGCTCCTCATACTGGGGAGATCGAAGGGGCGAATCCTCATCGACGCCCTCCGAGGAGGACGAGAGGAGGGGCGTTGAGTCCTCTCCCCAGGGGGATGAAACCGCAGTGCGGGCTTCCGATCCCAGAGAGAGGGCAGTGGATCTGGTGGGTGAGGAAGAAGATAGGGGCTGGCCCGTCTGCATTCCCTCCATCAAATCCAACTGCGATTCCCACGAGTGCAGCTGCCGCTCTGCCTTTAGCAGAATCGGGGCCAGCACCGCGAGGAACGCTGGTGAAGGCTCCCTTCTCAAAAAGAGCCTTCCGGATCCCAAGCAGACCATGCACAGACCGTGTGTATCCCCACCCGTAATATAGCGCGGGCAGGGAGCCACACACGGCCTGAAATGCTGCCTGCTCTCGCCCGTATTTTTCGTCTTCGCGCTGGCATTCGGCATGCCGCAGCGAAAGTGAAACAGACAAACAGTATAAAAGGATTTCTACCAACACACAGAGCACGCGCTGAATGAATGAAAAGCTGTTGCTGTATCCACCGCGTATGCTTTTAAGCTTCCTGGTCGCTACGTCACCCCACCCGTGACGTCTCGCTCATCCATTGGACTGATTACACACGTGATTCAGAGCGTGGTCATGCTGAAGGTGTTTCCCATAGCGTTTCGATGCAGCTCGAGTTCCTGAAGGGGAACTCTTGGTGTCTTTTCTTCAGTCTAATGTGCATCTTAGACTAGAAAAAATAACCACAATCATTTTCAAGTAAACAAACAAAGAACAACAAACATTTATACAAATAATATAGACCAAACAAACACATAACATATAAACACTAAGGGTAACTTATGACGTCGTCACACTCAGGAACACACACATGAAAACACATAATGCAAACATTCACATCATTTTAAAAATAATGGCTCATATTCAGAGTTAAGCTCATAATGAGGACTTAATACCAAAATTACACACATCGTAACTCCAGACATAAACACTGTTCAGGAGTTGTGTTTGTATTATTATTCATGGGTTTATATTTTATGGGTTAAATGTTGTGTTTTTTGTATATATTATCACATGTAATTACTCATATTTGTAACTTTTCAGTATTAGAAGTTT
Organism: Pangasianodon hypophthalmus; assembly: GCF_027358585.1. Taxonomy (NCBI): domain Eukaryota; kingdom Metazoa; phylum Chordata; class Actinopteri; order Siluriformes; family Pangasiidae; genus Pangasianodon; species Pangasianodon hypophthalmus. Next base: position 693,901 of record NC_069727.1, read on the forward strand.
TACAAATAATAATAATAATAATAATAATAATAATAATAATAATAATCCAGCAGCATCCTAACAGCGCCCTCAGCAGGTCAGTTAAGAGAAAAACACATTTCACTAAACAGAAATCTCAGTTTGGAAGTGCTTTACTGCCATCTTGTGGATGGAAAAATTTAATGTTCTTCATAAAAAATAATTAAATAACTATATATGTTTAATTATTAATGTTTATAATCTTGAAACCCAGATAAAATGAATGTGTAAGTTTTAAAAAATAATTGCAAGTGAAATGGTAAGAAGTATTGAATGGAGTCAAAATTGTTTAATATTCCTCAAAATTATTTGTAAATAAATTTTAAACTTCAGTAAAAAATTCTACAAATGGTTTAAATCATGTTGTAATGTTGTCAGTGTGTGTATGAACCTGAAACGCATAGTGAGTCTGTGTGTATGTGCTGTAAAAATATCTAAGTGAAAGTGAAATGGTAAAATTTCTTGATTATAATTACATTTACCTAATATTTCTTAAAGTTATTAGTAAAATACATTTCAAACTTCAGTAAAAGAGTGTTATAATAATGTTGTAATGATAAATATTAGTGTGTGTGTGTGTGTGTGTGTAGAAGGTGTGTTTAGCTGATGTAGTTGCAGTGTGCTGCAGTGGTTTATCAGTGTGTGTATCTGCTCTGTGCAGCTGTCAGGCATTAATGCTGTACCACAGCCGAGTGCTTCCTCTCTCTGAAATCACTGTGTGATGTGGTCGACTCTCATCAGTCACACACCTCAGAGACGGGAGGCGGAGCTCTGTTCCTCAGTCACACACCTCAGAGACGGGAGGCGGAGCTCTGTTCATCAGTCACACACCTCAGAGACGGGAGGCGGAGCTCTGTTCATCAGTCACACACCTCAGAGATGGGAGGCGGAGCTCTGTTCATCAGTGCTGACGTTATTTTGATATATATGGAGAAAGTGAAAAATGCCTCATCTGATTTGTTATTGAGGCTGTGTGATGATTTCCTCTCATCTTTCTAATAAGGTAACAGGGAGTATGATTGGCTGCCTCTCTCTCTCTGTCTGTCTCTCTGTCTGTAGGGGGCTGAGTGAGGGGACACACTTCTCTCAGTCTCTCTGGGCGAGTGGAGGTGAACACATCGTGTACAGCGAGGAGGGAGATGGAAATCTGTCTGACTTTTATTCTTCTCTCATCCACACTCACACTCACAGCAGCTGGTAAGTACACACTGATTATTCACACTAAAACATCACACACTTCTCTCTTTAACAGTAGGGACGATTTTTCATCATGAAATTTGACTGTAACTTTAAAAGCAGTGAAAATGTTTCATGTTTTATAAAATTTAAAACTTAAGTGTGAATGTACATACATGATCCTTAGATTAAGGTTGATTGTTTAGAAATGATTTATAGTGAGTAAAAACATGAGAAAATAGGTGTATAGTAAACATTATATAGCCATGAGTGTGTGTGCGCATGCACGTGTGTGTCTGTGAGCATGTAGCTTGTGTGTTTTTATGTGTGTGTGTGTGTATGTGTGAGTGAGTGTGTGTGCATTTTTTTGTCTTTAAAATAGTAAAAACAGAACAAAACTGTCTTTTTTTTCAACAAAACCACTTAGTGGGAGAGTGTCTGATTTATTACACTGATCATCACCATCTACTCTGATCATTACATTCGGTTGTTAACAATATACAGTGAGGTCCAAAAGTCAGAGAGCACACTGAAAAGCTGGGATTTTTTCCCATTTAAAATTGGAAAGAAACAGAAAGTTTTTAGAGTTTTGAAATATTTAAAATAAAGAAAGTAAATATTCAACATCTTGAATATTTAATATTGAAGATTGAGCATGTTAACTGCTTTGTACAAAAGGTCAGATTTTCCTCATGTCTAATCTCTTCTATTGATCAGACGACATTCTGATGGATTTGATCTAAAATGGATCATAATATTTTGCACAAACTAAATAAAATATTGTATAAAATATGTAAATATTTCAAATATTGTACTTTTCACTCAAGTTAATGTCAGTAATATAATTTGTAAAGAAAATTGTATTAAATTAGAAAAGAATGCAAAATAGTAGCATTTTCACTAGTGCTGTCAGACCTTCAGACGTCACTGTATATAATAGAATATTACTGTCTTTAACTATTACACTCTGCTTTTTAGATTACGATGACTACTCCGAGTATGACTATGGTGGGTTTCTGTTCATTTTCTTTGTTAGAATAAATTAATGAATATAAAAGCATTTATATATATTATAATGTTCACTATGACTTTAGCACCTCATGGAAACTTCAAATATCTGTGTTTTGCTGTAGACTATGAACCTGAGATTACAGCTGATCAGAAGACAGGTATGACAATAATGTGACAATTTGTGTGTGTGTATGTGTGTGTGTGAGAGAGAGCGAGAGAGAGCGAGAGAGGAAGGGGTCTTATTCATCTTTGAGTAATTGTTTGGGTAAGCTAAACTGACCTAAAAATTTCCAGATTTACAAAGGTTTCATAAATGCTGATTTATTTTGTATTCACGCGTATATGCTGATAATTGGCAATCACCCGTAAATTACCAGGCCTGTGCACGCCACAGATGATTTGCTTTTGGCGACACCCACAAGACTCTATAAAAGGCGAAATTCCCAGAGCGAAAAGTATATCCAGTATAAAAAAAGTATATCCAGAGTCACAGCACCTGAAAAGGCCAAAATATGGAGAGAAATTACAGAGGTGAATTCAATGTTATTCAGCGCAATATGTAAAGTCAAGAAAATGGTTTGACAAAAAAAAAAAGAGTCAAAAAAAATTACTGCTAATCACCAGTGTCGTTCTGCTAGCAGGAAATAAACCATGACAAAGCTTTTTCAAACTGACTAGATACTGTAACAAACAGAACTGACTTATAAAGCGGCCAGCCACTCCACCGTCAACAAACCTGAGTGAACACGTAAGAGTGGGGGGGCGACAGCATCCCAGCATCCCAGTTCACCACAACACTCTTTGCCTGTGAACCCTCCAGATCTTCTCCTTTACCTAAGAAAAACTATTCACAAAGCTTGACTAAACAAATATGTTTTCAGCCTAGACTTAAAGACTGAGACTGTGTCTGAGCCCCGAACACTAAGTGGAAGGCTGTTCCATAACTGTGGGGCTTTGTAAGAGAAAGCTCTACCCTCTGCTGTAGCCATCACTATTCGAGGTACCAACAAAGAGCCTGCACCTTTTGATCGAAGTAGGGGTGGCGGATCATAAAAGACCAAAAGTTTGATCAAGTACTGCAGCACGAGACCATTTAGTGCTTTATAGGTCAATAGTAGTATTTTATAATCAATGCGAAATTTGATTGGGAGCCAATGCAGTGTGGATAAGATAGGGGTGATGTGGTCATATCTTCTGGTTCTAGTAAGCACTCTGGCTGCTGCATTCTGGACTAACTGGAGCTTGTTTATGCTCCTACTGGAACATCCAGACAGTAAGGCATTACAATAATCCAACCTAGAGATAACAAAAACATGAACTAGTTTTTCTGCATCATATAGTGACATTATATTTTTTTTTATCTTAGCAATATGTCTGAGATGAAAGAAGGCTATCCTAGTAATATTATCTACAAATGAAATGAATGAATGAATATGAGCTTCAAATGAAAGAATGGAGTCAATAATCACACCAAGGTCTTTTACTGCTGCACATGATGAAACAGAAAGGTCATCCAGAGTTATTATGTAATCAGAAAGCTTGCTTCTAGCTGCATGTGGTCCTAGTACAAGTACTTCTGTCTTGTCAGAATTAATTAAAATGAAGTTAATAAGTGTCCAGTGCCTAATGTCCATTACATATTCCTCAACTTTATTAAGCTGGTGTTTGTCATCTGGCTTTGCTGAAACATACAACTGTGTGTCATCAGTGTAACAGTGGAAGCTAATACCATGTTTATGAATAATTTTGCCCAGAGGTAGCATATATAAAGAAAAGAGCAATGGGCCTAAAACAGAACCTTGTGGAACACCAAACTTTACCTTAGTATTCAATTCAATTTCAACTCAATTTCATTAGTATAGCGCTTTTAACAGTGAATATTGTCACAAAACAGCTTTACAGAAATAAATACATTCAGGATATAAATTGTAAATGTACGAATTTATCCCTAATTAGCAATCCAGAGGTGATGGTGGTGAGGAAAAACTCCCTGAGACGATATGAGGAGAGGAACCAGACTCAAAAGGGAACCCATCCTCATCTGGGTGACACCAGATAGTGCGATTATAAATAAATCCCTTCTATAACTGTGTTTTACATGGACAACTAGTGCAATTGTATAACCAGGGAAGTATTATGCATAGAGAATTCACCATTTACATCAACAAACTAATAATGATCAGTCAAATAAGACCTGGGTCAGGAGAGGGCCATTCCCTTAATGCCAACAACATTTTCTACTCTACTGAGGAGAATAGTATGATCAGTGGTATCAAAAGCTGCACTAAGGTCAAGCAACACAACCCTGATCAGAGGCCAGTAGTAGGTCATCTACCACTTTAACCAGCGCTGTCTCTGTGCTATGATGAGGCCTAAATCCTGACTGATACATTTCATGAATGTTATTCCTATGTAGGTAAGAGCATAGCTGCTGTGCTACAACCTTTTCTAGGATCTTGGAAATAAATCGGAGGTTTGTTATTGGTCTATAGTTAGCTAACAGGGGTTGAGGTCAGGTTTTTTAATCAGGGATTTGATAACTGCTAGTTTAAATGTTTTAGGTACATAGACAGTGCTAAGGGAAGAATTGATTATTTTAGAAAAAGTTCGATTGTTTCAGGAATTATCTGTTTGAAGAAACATGTAGGTAAAGGATCTAGTATACAGGTTAATGATTTTGATTATGAAATTAGTGAAATTAGTTTGGTCTCTCAAAGGGGAGTAAAACCTTCTAATCATTGATCTGATATTGTTATATTATTATCTACAGGGTTAGTTATAAAACTGTCTAGTTTTAAATTAATAATCTGAATTTTTTTGCCTGATATTTTCAATTTTGCCATTGAAAAAATTCATGAAGTCATCACTGCTATATAATGACCGTGTGCATGTTTCTGTTGGGGTCTTATTCCTAGTTAATTTTGCTACAGTATTAAATAAGAATCTAAGATTATCTTTGATATCTTCAATTAGAGTGGAGAGATACACTGATCTAGCAGCACTAAGAGCTTTTCTATAGTTCAGTAGGCTCTCCTTCCATGCTATTTGAAATACTACCAATTTAGTTTGACGCTGTTTACATTCTAATTTTTGACTGGTCTGTTTTAAGGTGTGTGTGGTCATTATACCAGCGTGCTAGCTTTTCCTCTCTAATTATTTTTCTTTTAAGTGGAGCTACCTTATCTAGCGTGTAGCAGAATGTTGACTCTAAGCATTCAGTTGCCTGATCAAGTTATTTGGGATTGGACAGTGATCCAATCATGGTTGATAACTCTGGGAGATTACTGATAAAACTCTGTGCAGTAGATGACATGAATGTAAGTTTGACGTGGTAGCATGGCAAGGTGCATATATTATGATTGACACATTTTAAATGAGATGATGTAATGATCTGAGATAGCTTCAGACTGTGGAAATGTGACTATATTTTTTATATTTAATCTGAATTTTAGTGTTTGATCAAGAGTGTGACCACCATTATGAGTGGATCCTATTACATTCTGATTAACCCTTACTGAATCCGCTCTTCTCAGAGGGTCTTCCGGGTTGTTAAAATGAACATTAAAGTCATGAATATTAAAGTAAGAGCACATAACTGATATATATTATAGGACATAATAAACATTATATAGCCATTTGTATCTCTTTCCTCTCTCTCTCTCTCTCTCTCTCTCTCTCTCTCTCAGACAGTGTGAGGTTGGTGAATGGTGGAAGTCGCTGTGCTGGGAGAGTGGAGGTTCTTCATGATGGACAGTGGGGAACAGTGTGTGGTGATGAGTGGGATATGGATGATGCTGCAGTGGTGTGTAGAGAGCTGCGCTGTGGGCAGCCTGTAGGTGCACTAAGTGATAAAGCTCATTTTGGACCAGGTTCAGGACCAATCTGGATGGATGATGTGGCCTTTAATGGATCGGAGTCGACACTGAAGAATTGTAGCTCAGCAGGTTGGGGCATAAATAACTGTGGTCATCATGAAGATGCTGGAGTTACCTGCTCAGGTAAAATGATGTATTTAGAAAAATCAATTAGTGTTAAATTATTAGCCTGATTGATTTGACTAATTTAATTACATTAGTGGATATATTTTCATTGCTATTATTATAATCTTCAAATTTAAAACATTTTGCTTTACACTGGAATGATTTTTTGATATTCTGCCTTGTTGAAAATTTGCACAATATTTTCACATTTTAACCATGACAGAAAACAGGTGTGAAATAATCTCTCTCTCTCTCAGACAGTGTGAGGTTGGTGAATGGTGGAAGTCGCTGTGCTGGGAGAGTGGAGGTTCTTCATGAGGGACAGTGGGGAACAGTGTGTGGTGATGAGTGGGATATGGATGATGCTGCAGTGGTGTGTGGAGAGCTGCGCTGTGGGGAGGCTGTAAATGCACCAAAATTCGGTCATTTTGGACCAGGATCAGGACCAATCTGGATGGTTTACGTGGAATGTAGAGGATCAGAGTCGACACTGAAGAACTGTAGATCATATAGGAAGGGGGAACGTTATGGCTGTGATCATATACATGATGCTGGAGTCACCTGCTCAGGTAAACTGCTGTATTAAGAAAAAATGTTACAATTAGTTATATAATTATTATGATTGATTTGACTAATTTGAGTCATACAGTTAAATCATTTTCATGTTTAGATTTTATTTTATTTTTGCAACTACACTGGAATGACATCTTGAGATTCTGTCTTGTTGAAAATTTGCACAGTATTTACACAATGAAATAAAACACAGGTGAAAATGTGAGACTCACTGCTGGTCCTCACCGGTGCTCTGGGAGAGTGGAGGTGTTTCATGGAGGTTCCTGGTCCACAGTGTGTGATGCTGACTTTGACCAGCAGGATGCAGAGGTTGTGTGTCTGGGCTGTGGGATTCCTGTGGAGGTGCTGGGATCAGCTGCTTTTGGCCGAGGGGAGGGTCAGGTGTGGACAGAGGAGCTTCAGTGTAGAGGCAACGAATCTGAGATTTACTTCTGTCCAACATCATCTTCACTCAAACACTCAAACTGCTCCCATTACAACGATGTGGGATTAATATGTTCTGGTTAAGTATCATGATTTAACTTCTGTTTAAATAGAGACCACATACCTGTCAATCAAACTTTAAGGTGTCTTTGTTAATTTTCCTCTTTCACTGAGCTCTTGGCTGTTTGTTCAGGTCACACAGAGGCTCGGCTGGTGAACGGATCGGACTCCTGTTCTGGTCGAGTGGAGCTCCGGTACCTCAGTGAGTGGGGCACAGTTTGTGCTGTAGGCTGGGATATGAGAGCTGCAGATGTTCTCTGTGCACAGCTGGATTGTGGGAGTGCTGTTGCTGTGGTGGAGGTGGACTGGTTTGGGGAGGGGAGTGGCCACATCTGGGCTGATGTGTTTGATTGTCAGGGGAATGAGACACACCTATCACAATGTGGCATCTCATCATGGAGTCGAGCTGCATGCTCTCATAAACACGATGCTGGAGTCATCTGTAATGGTGAGATATTAACATCACGTACACCACGTTAGTGAATAAAGTCAGTGTTCATTAGAATATTTAAATGATGTTCTTCTGCTTCAGGATCATCCGTGGCGTTTCATGAGGGGCGAGTGCGGTTGTCTGGAGGGAGCGAGTGTCAGGGGGAGGTGGAGATTTATTTCAGGCAGGACTGGAGGAGAGTTCTCCTGGACTCGTGGAGTCTGTCTGAGGCGTCTGTGCTCTGCAGACAGCTGGGCTGTGGCTCCGTGCTGAACTACCGCTCCTCTCCATCCACCACTGAACACAAACACATGTGTGTAACGGGTTTCAGCTGCTCTGGGAGTGATGCTCATCTCGGGAACTGCAGCAGTGCACAAACTGTCAACTGCAGCTCTGGGGAACAGCTGTACATCACCTGCTCAGGTAAGCAGCACAAGACCTAGAAACAACAGTAATATATTTTTTAAAGTGTCCTATTAAATATACAGAGTAATTACATATGCTACAAATATATATTAGTCTTATATGATTTAAGAAGTAAAGAAAAGATAAATCACTTGCTCTTTACATATTTTGGGCCATACTGCAGGTATCTTTAACCCCGCCCACAGCTCCATCAGGCTGGTTGGTTCTGGGGGAGACTGTGCAGGAAGGCTGGAGGTTTTCCACAGCGGCTCGTGGGGGACAGTGTGTGATGACTCGTGGGATATTGAGGATGCGCAGGTGGTGTGCAGACAGCTGCAGTGTGGAGAGGCCCTCAGTACCCACATACCAGCCTGGTTTGGTCCTGGAACTGGGTCCATATGGCTGAATGAGGTGGAGTGTGAGGGGAACGAGACGTCCCTGTGGAACTGCAGATTTCAGCTGTGTGAAGAGGGAGAATGTGGACACCAGGAGGACGTAAGAGTCATGTGCTCAGGTACAGAGTAATTTACGTGTACATTAATATGTACAGCATTATCTCCATGTGTCAAATTATCTCCATTTTCAAATTGGGGACCCATGATCCAAAAATCATGATACAAGTAATTAAAATACTAGTTATGTATGTAACAAATTTATATTTATTCCAAATTTGTACTCAGTAAAATCATTCTTCTTCCACCAGAGTTTAAAGAGATCCGACTCACGGAGGGCTGTGAGGGGAATCTGGAAGTGTTCTACAATGGAACCTGGGGTAATGTGTGTCACAATCAGATGGATGATGAGACAGTAAACATGGTGTGTCGAGAGCTGAACTGTGGAAGAAGTGCCAGTCTGTCAAACACTGAAGCACGAGTAAAATCTGCTCCTAACTGGCTGGATTATCTGAAGTGTAGGAAACACGACTCTAACCTGTGGCAGTGTCCATCTTTACCCTGGGGACAGAACAGCTGTGATAATCGTGATGAGGTGGCTCGTATTACCTGCACAGGTGGGTGGATTCAGACTTTTCTGGTTCTGTACATTGCCATAAACTGCAGTGTTTCATTGTGAATAGTGTATAACTAATGTTGCTGAAATATGAAGTGTATTTGGCAAAAAATAATTTTAAAAGTCTGAGAAAAGTCTGCTCTGAGAGATAAACCTGCATGTGAAACTTTTCATTAATGCATGTATTTTATTACTGCAGATGATGGAAAGTCTCTACATACACAAGAAAATTGCTCTTCATTTCCCTCTCAGAAACATCGCTCAAGTAAGGATATATAAGGAAAAGCTTTTAGTACTGTTCTTCATTTGCATTTTGTAGTGACAGAAGATATTTCCTCATGTGTTTATAAAATAATTTTCCGAGGAATTTAATTCATTTCCTCATATAACCATCCTGAGGGCATCAACCTTCCTCACATTTCATGAAAATTAAACCAACAGAGATAAAATCAGTGAACTGAACCCAAAGCTGATCTTACTGCTTCAAATAAAAAAGCCAGTTTATTTATTTATTCATAACAAGCTTCAGTAAGCTAGTTAATTTCAGGATGTGTGTAATTAGTTGGTATAAGACTCTTTTTCAGAACACTGCAAAAGCTGTTTTTGGTAAACTAGACCATGTTGAGTGTAATATAAGGTTATATTATCATTGTGTTGTAGTAAGCTGTGTGACTGGAGCTGTTATTCAGCGTTGGTGTGTTTCCTCATGTGTGATGTGTGTGATGTAGAGCACTGGTCTCTCAGGCTGAGTGGAGGAAAGGGAAGCTGCTCTGGGAGGTTGGAGGTGTATCATAACGCTACGTGGGGCTCCGTTTGTGATGATCAGTGGAACATCAGGAACGCTCAGGTGGTGTGCAGACAGCTGGGCTGTGGGTCGGCACTGAGTGCTGATAGGAATGTTTCGTTTGGTGCTGGTGAAGGGACTATCTGGCTGAACAGAGTGAAGTGTCGAGGGGATGAGATTCACCTGTGGGACTGTCATCATTCCCTGAAGAAACACACTGACTGCTCTCATGCTGGAGTCACCTGTGCAGGTCAGAGGGGTGTGCTAACTTTTCAGCTTTCTGTCTCCACTCATTACACTTTTCTCCCAGTGTTAAGCCTTTTATTCATAATCTTAGATGTTAGCTTGAAAGCTCAGACCCTAAACTGTAATACACTAATTTGCATGTCATAAAAACATAAAAGATTGAATTAACTGAATGTTTTTTTTTTCTGTATGTCAAGACTTATCTGTGTCCGCTGCAATTAAACCCATGTCAACAACACACACCACCATGACAGGTACAATATTTATTACCGTCTGCTATTTTTCTAAATATTCATGAACACACTGTCCTGTGAATGGTCTTTTCTCTGATTTAATTTCAGTAAATCAGTTAATGAGTATTCCCACTCTAAAACCAACACCTGGAGCTCCATCCACCCCTCCACAGCTTCTCTTTGTGTTGGGATTGCTGCTCTTCCTGGCCTTAGTGCTTCTGCTGGTACTGTTTCACCAGAACAGAGTGCTCAAGAGAGGTACCACACATTCACAGATTCATCTCCACTCTAGTTTATGGACATTGACCTCGCTGGCTCAGTCCTAAATTGCATTAGATCTTAATTAAATACTGTGTTACACCGGATACTAATACATTTAAACATCATGCAGTATCTTGTGGGATTCCACAAAGCTCAATACTGGATCCTCTTTTATTTAAGCATTACATGCTTTTTTTAACCTTATGATCAAATAACATTTCATGACTTTTTATCAATATACAGTTAACAAGCAGTGATCTGCATATTAGCACATGATGACTAGATGAAATTAACAGAAAATTGGTCTTTTTTCACTAAAAGGAGTGTTCACATCAAATTTCAGTCCTGGCCCAATTATACTCTCTTCAATAACCGGGTTTAAAATATTTTTAAAAATCTGGCCTTTCATGAGGCTCACATAGAAGAATTCAGTCGGTAACATTTGCACAGTCTCATGATTCCTTGTGTGTTCACAACAGTTCTTCACTTCATCTACACATGGAGTCCATTGCCATGCTATTTTTTCCCCTCATTTTAAAATGTACTTCACCACAAAAAAAAACATGTAGATTACATATTTCTCTTCTTGAATGATGCAAACATTATTTGAAGCAATTGTTACTTCAGTGGACAGAATATTTTTGACTACTTTTGAGAAAAAATAATGCAAATTACTTACTTGCAGCTGGGGAGATCAAGATCAAACGATTCGTCATGCATGTGATTTTCCATGATAGGGTCACTTTTGAATTATAATAAAAGTAGCTCTCAGAATGTAACCTTTGCGATTGTTACTCCTCTGTCACGGACTGAATTAACGTTTGCCTTGGAGTGGGGTTCCTTAAATCTGGACTAACTGATCCAAAAAAAAAAATCCAAAATCCTTCCCAGATAATAACAACAAGGTGGTTATGAGTTAAATTTCCTGTGGAACTCAGTGTTAGTGAATCCATTATTTGATGAACAGTGAGGGGTGTTGCTAACTTTATGCTAAATTCTCAACTGGGATAAAGCATTGTTTTTGGTATTGTGGGATTGTTTTCTGTGCACTTTTGTAGTGTTTTCTGAAATAAAATAATTCTAACTGAAAAATAACAAATCTAAAAACACCGTGATTGCTTATAGAGTTATTTTATTTTAATTTTTTTTAATTGGTTACTTTATACAATCTTTTTTTTTTAAAAAAAACCTTCATGAAATTTTGTTATTTTGATATGTTTACATCACACTCAAATGTGCCCACTTTCTGTACAATATGCCTTATGTTTAAAGGACCACCTTAATTCAATTCAATTCATTTCAATTTTATTTGTATAGCACTTTTAACAATGGCTCTGAGATGAAATGAGGATGACACCTTGACTTTGAAACCTTGAAACATTAGACTGGACTTGATGCACTTACTGCAGTGCATTACTGTTTCCACAGTATGATTATTATTGTAAAGTATGGAATAGCAGGCAGGTTGCTAGTGTGACAGGTGCTCAGTGTGTTTAATTATGGAGAATCCAACAATCATATAATGATAGTGTATAGCGTAGACTAACACACAAGAAGGCAGAGCCAAACAGGGATATTCCATATTTTAAACCAAGAGAAACAGATGAGGGTCAAACCAGAGAAACCAAAAACAAGAGCTTGGACGTAATTGGACAAATGCATGATAAGAGTTTGTGAAGATACACAGACACAACAGAGTATATATAGACAAACTAATCATAGGCTTAACAAAGAACAGATAAACACAGTTGGGCAACCAACCAATGACAGGACAGGAGCAAAAACAGGACTAGAACTAAAACAAAGGCACATGGCAAAAAATAGCACATTATGTGAAATTAGCGCTCGTCGGATTGGTAGTTATATAAAATGGTCAGACACCTGCTGTCAGAATCCCTAAAACAGAAAAAAGTTTCATATCACAGGCTCATAGGCTCCATGAGGTTTAAAACATAACACTTTTTAGAAGACTTCAATATTGCCTTTCCTTATTATTTATTTCTGTTTTGCTCTGGTGTTAAACAATTATTATTATTATTATTATTATTATTATTGTAACTATCTAAATATGATGAGCCCTGTGTTTTTCTCCATCTTGACCCCAGTTCTCTCTAAGACTCAGCCTGAGGTAGTCTATGAGGAGATCAATCATAGACAACACACTACTTATGAGGCAATCAACCACAGATACAGCATTAGAAGAACCACAAGCTCAAATCAAAGAAGTGAGTACATGCGTATGGTCATAAATATCTATTAAAGTTTTATTTGGTGCCAGAGGTAAAACTGTAAGTTTGAGTTTTCCAACTTGGGGAAGTCTTCAGGACAGAGGAGTTTACACTTTGCTGTTTCTTTGTAAGAAGTCAAGATGTGTTTTTTGTCTTATTAACTTCATGAAAGAAAAAAGAGTTTCTTGTGAGGGAACGACTGTTTATAGTTGTGATGGCGTAAGTAAGAACAGGAGCTAAATAGTTTTGCCGAGGCTCCAAATTACCTGCGTAATAATTATAAATGGATAAAAACTATGGCATGTGGTAAATTTTGTAGTCGTTGGCAATTTCCTGTGGGATAAGAGTAATAAAACCTTTGGGGACATGCTGTTATACAGGGCTGGATTTAGGGGGTGCTGAGTTTGGCTCCTCCCCCTAATGCTTGCCTCAAGAATTTTTCAGACCCCTTTATCATGTACATTAATTAAATCAAACTCAAGGCCCACAGGGGAAAATACGGCTCACTGTCTCGTTTCATTCGGCCTGAATGAGCTTGAAAAAAGGGTGAAACAGCTTGTAGTACTAATAGTCTACATTTCACACTATCTGAAATTCTCACTGTGTTGTAGCTCCACTTTACAGCGAGTGAGAGCTCACATCTCACAGTGTTGAAACGCAGATAAAACTCAACACCTCGTTTGAGATAAGTCAGACTCACATCTAAAACGATTCAGCAATCTGTGATGTAAGGACATACCAAAAAATAAACCCTGATTGTTTCATGATATTTTAATGGCACAATCTACCATTAAACAATCTTGCCATTATTAATAATGTTCCCATAAAATACCTTTATAACAGTTTTACTGAAAAGAATTAAAATGGCATGTTAAAAATAGGAGAAATTACATCTTACATCTTATAAATAGTGATATAATTTCTTTTCCTCTTACAGAAGTAAACCTCCAGCAGGCGACTTCATCGGCTTTCACCTCGATAATGCAATGGTTGTAGAGTAGCTATCTGGCTAGTAGCTTTCAAAAACAAATGGGAAAATGCACGATTCTAATTGGTTAATCCTTTTTCTCGCTATAGCAGCTTGTAGCCAATAAAATGGGATTAAACAAGTCAGCTCCATCACACCACCCTGTAACCAAGCATTTTATTATAACAGCAACAGACATTATTATTATTATTATTATTATTATTATTATTATTATTATGATCCACTCCCAGTTGTCTCTAAGAGGAGGCGTAAGACTCAGCCTGAGGCAGTCTATGAGGAGATCAACCACAGACACATCACTAGAAGAAGCACGAGCTCCAGTCAAAGAGGTGAGTGATATGTGGACTGTTCTACATCACACTTATTGTATTCTATTTAAACTTGTAGCTGAAATTCACTGCATGCAAATGATCAAATCACTCAATACAAAATACACACCTCAATGCAAACTCAGTGCTTAAAGCAACATTTTCCCCAAAATCCAGTGTGATTTATTTCTTTACAACAAATAAATAAAAATAAGGCAAATGTGTGTGAGAGGAAATGTGCAGTTAGAGTACATGTGGTGATAAATGTCTATGAAAGCCTTATTTGGTGTGTGTGGGTGTGTGTGTGTGTGCGCGTGTGTGCTTTACTGAACAGGTGCATCTCCCCGCTCTCCCTGTGTGTGTGTCTTGTATCCATGTGTCTGAATGTGTGGTTTATGACATGTATTTTAGTGGATGTTTTATAGGAATTGTGAGTCCCCATAAACAACTGTGGTTGCTGGGTGTCCTGATAAACACTTAATACTTGAATCTGTGTGTTTTCTTGAATGGGAGTGAGTGTGTGAAATATCTGCTTTTCTGAACACATCTCATGACGTGTATGTGTGTGTGTAGTGTGTGACATCTATTAAATATTGTAATAAAACCTTTAAACTTGAATAATGTTCCTGCTGGTGTGTGTGTGTGTGTGTGTGTGTGTGTCTGTGTGTGAAATATCTGAAGACGTCTCATGACTGTCCTGCTCTCCTCTAACAGGAAGTCTCCTCTCTGAAGAACAGCATTCTGGGTATGAGGAGGTGGATGATGAGCTTCTCTCAGGTAAAAAAGGCCAGAGTGTGAGTTTGTCTAACTCCATTAACTGAAAGATATTAGAATTACAATTAAAAATCAGAATTTATCTTTAGCTTTGATAAATTTATAGAAATTTATCAAAACTTCTTTGGATGAGGAATTTATTGAGTATAAATGTGTAATTAATAAATAAATAAATAAATAAAATGTTCTTTTTCCAGTAAAGTCTGGGATTGGAGAAAAGGCTGAGTATTATGATGATGTCATCGACACCAGTGACTTCATAAGTGGGTGCAGTTGTTAACTGATCACATAAATTTACTGACTTCACATTAAACCATGAGGTCAGAATGTGATGGAGCTGTTTGTACAGACCCTCTGCTTTTATTTAATTTAGGTGATACAGGAAGAGTTGACCCACCAGGGGACTACGATGATGCCGTCACTGCTGGACCGATCCCTGATAACGTGGATGGTGTGCTTCTGTTTTGGGATTACATGTATACGATGTCATTTTGCATTGTGTCATCAAATACACAGTGTACAAACTGCTACTTCAGTAAACTTTAAATATCTTTAAATATCTGTGTTTTGGTGTAGGGGATGAAGCAGAGAATTATGATGACGCCATTACAGCTGATCAGAAGTCAGTTATACTGACAGGTATGATAATAATGTGACAGTATTGCATCCACAAGCATCCAAATGATCATTAATGACATTAATGTGGATTTAATAGCTTTTATCTCTACATTCTGACAGAGGACGTGTCCGAGAACTATGATGATGCAGTTTCCATGGAAACAAACCCAAACATCATCACAGGTCAGTTTTTTCTGGAAATAGACAAAAATGAAAAGCTGGTGAGGGAACCACTGTTTATAGCTGCTATGACATAAGTGATAAAAGGAATTTATTTTTCCAAAGCTCTACAACATTATCTGTAAATATAAATGGATAAAAAGTATGACGTCTAATTCTTTAATAAATGAAAAACTGCAATTGTTGGCAAATTCCCATGGTATAAGAGGAATAAAACACTTGGGGACATGCTGTTATAGTTAAATGATCAACGTTAGGGTGGTAGCAGTAACTCAGCTTCATCACACCACCCTGTAACTCAGTATTTTACTATAACAGCAACACACACAGTGCTTTATTACTTATTCATTTATTTCTTCAGTAGACAGTCCAGAAGATTATGATGATGTCATCACTGAGGAACAGGATGTAGGAGAGACAGAAGGTGAGTGAGATGTTTATTCTGGTAATGTACGTGAGTGCAAAGGCAGCAAAGTTAAAGCGGGACTATATTATATACGATATATAATATAAATATCAGCTTTCTGTTTTGTAATCTCCATTCTGTCATTTAACAAGTGCAGCCATATTTATTAAACAGTTTAGATAAGACCTATATTTATGTCTCATTTACTTCCACATCTTATATACATGGCCTGTGTTAATATTAAGAAAGCTGAATTGATAAATTGCCTTTTTTTTTGCTTTTTTATTGCTAGAATATTAAAGACATTCCTACATAGTGTATCATTTACTGAATTTTTAAGGTTTTACATAACAATTAATACAATACAAAGGATATATTAAAGAGGTAAATGTATTTATTTTACAGAATATGATGATGTGGAGAAGAAATCTCAGAAAGACAGGGACCATGTGACTGAGACACGCCACCAAAGGCCTTTTCTCAGGAAATTACACTTTTTTAAACGCAAAAAATGATTTTATTATACTTCCAAAAATGTCATGTTTTCTCAAATGTGTTCATTTTCCCCTAGTTATTAGCAAATAGAGTAGGGAGAGTTAAATCACCTTTCATCTTACCTAATGCAATGTCTCCAGCTTTTCTTTTACAACACTTTTTATTTCTTAAAACAATCTTGTTTATTAATTTTTTTTAAAAAAAGACACAAATTACCTTTATGTTCAATGCTATTATTTTAGCTATAAACCATAGTTGAACTGGATTAGAGAATTCTGTTCTGCTCATTATCTGGTCATGGTGTATAGCCGCCACCTAGTGGCCATTTTCAATATTGCAGTTTTGTTATTCTTCCATACGCTGTGTTGATTTAGTTCGGTAACAGTCAACGTGCAGCATCGGCTTCAATTCAGCTCACAAACAGTCATTGCCTTGGAGAAAGATATGCCTGTAAGTTTGCTGACTATTTGTAAGCGATCTATAAGAGTGTTATGTGGTAACATAATATTACTTCTTGAAAGTGAAGTTTGTGATCGATGTAATATGATAATGTGAGAAAGTTTTCCATCACATCTATACGCACATGCAGACTGTACGCATTCATATACATATGTATATCAAACGAATTAATGTAATTTCATTTCTTGTTTATTGTATTACAGTTTTACAACAAAGGAAAAGAGCAATCCCAGAAGTAAACGTTCTGGAAAGGATAAACTATTTTTGTGTGTTTGTTAGCTAGCTGTCTAGCTTCTTCAGAGTGATGCAGTTGAGAGGACAGCATAAATTCCTTCATGAAATTTTCATACTATGACATGCTAATTAGATAGTTTGCTATATTGCATTTTTTATTGTTGCAGTTTTTAGGTAGCTGGCTATGTTGCAAGCCAGATATAGTATATGCAAGTATCATAAATATATACACAGGTTTCATTAAGTATTCTCAGATTTTCATTTTAAATTCTCAGGTTTCATTCAGGATTCACAGGTTTGTTTCCTTATTCTCAGGAATTTGTTTTATTTTCTAAGGTTTCATACAATATTCTCAGATTCTTTGTTTTATAATCTCAGGTTTAATTCAATATTCTCACTTTTTAAATGAGTGATGGCCAGTTAATTTTAATATTACATCTTATTAAACAATATACAAGCAAATGTGACTTTTTAGCTTTCCAGAATGAGAACAAGTAAATATTTTGAATTCTGCATAGTTTTATTTGCTCTTTTGCCTATTGTGTAACAATCACCTATTTTTATACATTCAATGAAATAAAAATTCTTTGATTATTTTTAGTATAATGTGATGATGTGTGTTTGAGTTGAGTGAGTGGCTCTTGTAGTGATGAATCTGTGGTCAATGTCCTTATAGAACATCTCAGGCAGTAAAAAATAAATAAATGTTTATGTACTGATCAGAAGGTTGTGAGTTCGAATCCCAGCACCACCTTCAGCTCGACCCTTAACCCTCGACACCTCCACTGTATAATAAAAACTTCAGGTAAACGAATAAACGTAAATGTATACACACACACACACACACACACACACACACAGAGCTGCTCTCTCTCCTAACTCTCCGATATACAGATTCTTAGACACACACAGGTATAAAGTGTTTAGCAGGACACCCAGTTACTGCCACGGTTTATGTGGACTCACCTTTCCTAACATTCCATGAATTAAATTCCTGTCAGAAACACACACACACACACGAGAACATCCCTAGGTTACGTCTCTAACCATGGTTCCCCGAGGGAACGAGACGCTGCGTCGACAATGCTTTGGGAATGCCTCTGCGTGACCACGCTCTGAATCACGTGTAATCCATCCAACGGAATCGTGTGACGTCACCAGCGGGATGACGTAGCGACCCGCAAGTATAAAAGCGCATGTGGTGGAACCATGCTTACAGACATAACCTAGGGACGTTCCCCTTCGGGAACTCGAGCTGGGAACTTTGGGAACGAGTATCCAACGTCACCAGACTGACAAATCCCTGCCTAGTGTTGAAGGGCACAACTAGGTTGAGAGAACTGAGGAGCCAGTAGTGGCATCGAGGTCAAGGCTGTAAAACCTGATGAAAGACAGAGGGGTGGACCATCCCGCAGCATTGCAGATATCCTGGAGAGAAACACCAGAAGAGAAGGTATTGGAGGCTGCCATACTTCGGGTAGAATGAGCCTTGACCCCCAATGGAGAGGGGAGATCAGAGGACTTGTAAGAAGTAGTAATAGCATCCACTATCCACCTGCTGAGAGTCTGCTTGTTCGCAGGAAGACCCTTCTTATAAGGACCGTAGTAGACAAATAGCTGGTCTGACTTCCTCCACAGGGCAGCTCTGTGGACGTATGTGTCCAGTGCTCGCACCGGACACACACAATTAAGCTTTTTCTGGTCATGGTCCCGAAAGGGAGGTGGACAGAATGCCTGAAGCACGACTGGCCATGGAACCACAGAGGGCACCTTAGGAACATACCCCAGTGTAGGAATCGAGACTATCAAATTAAGGAAACTAACTGTCTCTACAACCACACAGAGGACAAAGACATTCCTTCACACCCAACGGACCTAAGATGGCTCCGGCCTGTCTAGATTAAACGACAGGTCGTTAAACATTAAGGGATGATAACGGTCATCGGAATGCAAGAAACCCCGAAAAGAGGGTGTAAATTACTCCTCCGTGGGACTAACCTTGGATTGACCACCCTTAACAGATGCCTTTTGTTTGGATTAGGGAACTGGTTGAGATTTATTACACTAAACCCTACTCAGCTTCAAGTGACCTTTTGTTCCCAACTGAATCAGCAAAAGGGCCCCAGACCTGAGACTCCTCCACTTCTTGGAATGTCTTTTTCTTTCTCTGCATCTGCCTTATTTTATTTCAATATAATCGCTCAGTTTGTGTTAAATCTGTATGGGGAATATGCATTCCCACAACCTGTATTAAACCAGAGGGCAAGAGTTAACTTACACTTCAGCCACGGCGACTTCTCACATGGTGGGAAGTCCAGTGTTACCTCCAAATCATGTACTCTAACCAGCATTATATTACAATCCCACTATTAATGGAATTGTATAATATTAAGTCTGTTTCTTTCTGTAAACACGCCATTATACCCAGTAGCTAATGGCCATGGCTAATGTATGTCATGTGTGGTATCTGCATGCTTGTCTTCATGTGCTGAAGCTGTTGATGATTTGCAATTCTCAGTACCTCATATCATACATGTATTATAAACATTAAAGGTAAATAAGACCACATTACATGGACATTAAAAAGGAGGCAGCCCGGGAGGGGTCGCTTTCAAATTAGCTGGAGGGCCAGCCAAGCCACTCTCCAATCATCTCCAAACCGGCCTGCGGTTGGTTGAAGACCTCAAGAGGCCGGCTCATCTAAACTAACATAAAAACCACATGCCCAAGCAAGAAAAGACAGAGAAACACAGAAACACAGAACACCTCGACCAAGAAAAGAACCGAGCCGGAGTTGGAGCTGGAGCTGGAGCTGAAGCTGTAACCCGAACAGAGCTGGAACAGCAAGAGAACCTGCCTCAGAAGGTCCCAAGGCTGGCAACCT
The DNA here is from genome assembly GCF_027358585.1 of Pangasianodon hypophthalmus. Taxonomy (NCBI): domain Eukaryota; kingdom Metazoa; phylum Chordata; class Actinopteri; order Siluriformes; family Pangasiidae; genus Pangasianodon; species Pangasianodon hypophthalmus. The sequence goes on from NC_069727.1 coordinate 714,083, forward strand.
TGAACTTCGCCTGAATCAAGTTTTCTCCCAGCCGTTCAGACTCCAGCCTCCCTCTCCGGCGACGATCCATAACTCCTCTAACATCCTCCAACTCCGATCCGACTAGAACCTGCTGACCGACACCAACTCCTTCCACTCATCACCCAAGCAAAGCAAGTATTGATACCTCCCAACTTCATTTAAGCTGGTGCAGTAAACCTAAAACCCTTTTTCATCAACTAATGCTGATACAGAATGATGGCTCACTCAGGTCAGGGTCTAGTAAAATGGTCACGCATATGCTTCAGAACTCAACTCTCTGGTTATTATCACTGGTTCTTCTCATGTCACATACCCACATGTATGAATGTGTATGTCTGTGTGCGTGTTGATTGTGTGTGGTAAGTTAGGATGTGTGTGCGTGTTGATTGTGTGTGGTAAGTTAGGATATGTGTGTAGTAGTTAGGATATGTGTTGGTCATGTGTGTAGTAGTTAGGATATGTGTGTAGTAGTTAGGATATGTGTGTAGTAGTTAGCCTGTGTCTGTAGTAGCTTAGTATAATGAAGTCTCGTCTATGTTCAAGGTGACGTTGTTCTGTGATTTCCTGCTCACCATCTGAGTTCCTAGGGTGCCCGATCTGTAGTACCGTGCTCTATAAAGGTTGTCCTCAGGGGAAGTTATTACTGTCGACGGCCGCGATTGTAATGACTTGCCAGAGTGGATAATACACCTCGTCAAACTTATTCTGATAAAATTCCCTAAGATAATCAATATTACTGATTACATTAATAATCTTTACGTCATAATAATTATAAGACCAAACTAAGTCAACATCTAATGAGCTAAAAGTTCTTATATAATGGTGGAGAATACATCAGCTTAATTTAAATGAGCTAAACTTTCCCTACACCAGTCTGGGGTAAAGAAAGGCTCTGGCCATGCCAGGGGCAAACTCTAGAAAAGAGGGGGACCGACTCTCTTCAGGGAAGAGATGGCTAATAGAAATACAGTCTTGACTGTAAGAAATCTCAAAGACACCTCCTCTGAAGGTTCAAAGGGAGGTTTAGAAAGGGCCTCTAAAACCACGGCCAAATCCCAAGAAGGCACTCTAGGTCTTACCGGGGGCCTCAGCCTCCTGGTACCATGGAGGAAACATGTCACTAACAAGTTTCTCCCCAGAGATTGCCCACCCAACGGAGCATGATATGCAGCAATAGCAGCCACGTGAACTTGTAAAGTGGATGGAGATAACCTGTGGCAAACCGCTCTTGCAGAAATTCCAGCACTGAACCAACAGAGCAGTTAACTGGTTCTAACTGACGGTCTTTACACCATGTCATGAACAGATGCCACTTAGCAGCGTACGATTTCCTCGTGGAGGGAGCTCTGGATTGGAGTACGGTCTCCACAACCTCGGTTGAGAGACCAGAGGCTACGAGCTGGTCTCGATAACTCCCCCGCGCCTGAGAGAGGAGATCCCGCCTGACGGGAATCTCCCAAGGAGAGTCTTCGAGAAGGGCTACCAGGTTCGCAAACCATGGCCGGCCTGGCCAGTAAGGGGCTACTAATAGAAGACATACTCCGTCTCGGCGGACCCTCTCCAGAACTCCCGGGAGCAGAGCGATCGGGGGGAAAGCATACAAGCACAGCCTCGGCCACATCTGTACCATAGCGTCCAGTCCAAGAGGAGCTGGGTGAGTGAGGGAAAACCAGAGGGGACAGTGCGAAGTCTCTTGAGTCGCAACCAAATCCACTTGTGCTCTGTAAAACATCCTCCATATCTGCTCCACCATCTCTGGGTGGACCCTCCATTCCCCGGGCCTCAGCCCCTGCCTTGACAGGATGTCTGCTCCTTGATTGAGGTGCCCAGGGATGTATACTGCCCTCAGTGAGAGCAGCTTTCCTTGGGCCCACAGAAGGATCTGGCGCGCCAGCCTGTAAAGGGGGCGTGAGCACAGACCCCCCTGGTGGTTTAAGTAGGAGACCACTGAAGTGTTGTCCATGCCGACCAACACGTGATGGCCCCTCAAGTCTGGGAGAAAATGTTTCACTGCTCGAAACATGGCCAGCATCTCCAGGCAGTTTATGTGCCACTTGAGATGGGGCCCTTCCCACAGACCCTGGGCAGAGCGGCCACTCATGACCGCCCCCCAGCCCGTGAGGGAGGCATCCGTCGTTAGCCCGCAAGCGTCTCTTCAACCCGGGGAATTGCCCCATAACCACGCTCTTTCAGTCCCACCACATTAGAGTAGTGAGAGACATTGGGACTGAAGAGGTGGGCCGAGTATGGATTATTCCATGATCTGGACACCCCGGTGTGCAAATTGGGAAAGAAAGGCAGGCCCCGGCGTGGAGGCAGTGACTTAGATTGCAGAAAACGCTCATCTAACTTGCTGTGCAGACGTGCTTCCTGCTTTTCAGTTGGCCAGTCAATATTTAATTTAGCCACAGCTCGAGTCACCACCTCCAATAACTCCTCAAACTGGACAGACTGTGGTTGCAAGTCCACAGACTCGTCCTCTGCTGTGCACTCGTCCTCTGCTGTGCTCCCCTCACCTCCCTCCTCGGAGGAAGATAAGAGAAGCGTCGAGCCCTCTCCCGGGGGGAAGAAACCATTTCAAAACGTGCTTCCGTTCCCTGAGAGTGAACACTGGATCTGGCAGGTGAGGAAGAAGAAAGGGCTCTGCCAGTCTCCATTCCCTCTGCCAAATCCATCTGCGAACCCCACGATCTGAGTCGCCGCTCTGCCTCGGCAGAAGCGGGACCCGAACCGCGAGGAACGCTAGAGAGAACGCCCTCCTCAAAGAGCGCCCTCTGGGAGCGGAGCGTACGCATCGAAAGCCGGACGCAATGCTGGCAATCAAGAGCTGATCGAGCGTGCTCCGCTCCCAAACAAGCTACACACAGACTGTGAGTATCCCCACCCGTAATGAAACGCGGGCAGAGAGAAACACACAGTCTAAATGATTTTTTGCCTTTGCTTGCCATATTTTATTAGAGTGCTTCGATACAATATTGAGACATACAACAATAAATAAGACGAACACACATAGAGCGCTTACTGAACAACAGAAGCTGGCGCCGGCTCCACCGCATGCGCTTTTATACTTCCGGGTTGCTACATCATCCCGCTGGTGACGTCACGTGATTCCGTTGGACAGATTACGCATGTGATTCAGAGCGTGGTCACGCAGAGGTGTTCCCAAAGCATTGTTGACGCAGCTCGAGTTCCCGAAGGGGAACTAAGATGGCGGCGCGTTCACACATAGAGGCTTTGCGCTCTCTGAAACTATTCTACTTATTTATTTAGTTTTTTCTTTCTGTTTATATTACTACTAGTTAGCGCAAATATGGACAAAGTGTATGTGAACATATCAGCCTTCAGGAACTTATAAAAATCGGAACAAGCTGCAAGAAACTCACTCCCCAAGACTCTGATAGCATTCCTGCCGAGCTAATCAGAGCACCGACAGCTCCGTGGATCACTATGCCGGCAGGCAGTAGATACAACAGTCACTGTTTTGGTAAATAGTGTGTAATATACAAATGAAAAATGATTTATATTAAATAATAATGATATGTACAATAATAATAATGCTATAATCTGAGGCACAACACATTGAGCACACCTTACTAATACGTGGCCAAGAGTTAATTATCTTGTTCCCACATGTTACTAAGTCATGGCCATGCATTAGATGTTTTAAGTACGGATGTCACCAGCAGTGCTCCATATTTACACATTTTGCACAGCAGCTCTGCAATTTAACATCACAGTATGCTAGTACGCATTATCTCTGATTTTAACTGACACTGCCTGAAAGCCTCGCCCCCTCCCCCAATCTCACACTTTTGGGCACTCTCAATTTCTATCAAGGTAAAATGGAGAAAGTTTTGAGTTCATTAATATCAAATAAAATTTATCGGTCTGTGTTCAACTTAGCTAAGATTAGACAAGTTTATAGTTAACATGAATTAAGTGTCTCTATTAGGTATGTCACTGAAAATATTCAAAACCGCCACTTTCAGTTTTTCAGCCCAAAGAAAAGATTAAAAAGGCCTGTAATGAATCTAATTTAATAAATGATGTTAACAGTGATGCTAATTAGAAAGGGAAAGATTTTGTTGCACTCCAGCACCGGCGCTGTGCTGAATTCCGACTCCAGCTCACGTGTGTGTGCATTAAAATAGTAAATCGCACGCAGGGAACAATTAATATCGCACAAGCTTATACTGCACAACTGCAACATATTTTTATTTCTAATTTTCTGTATTTTAGGACTTTTTTTAAACTGGGAATAGAAAACCAAAATTCACTGCACTTGTACAACGACAATAAAGATTCTATTCTATTCTATTCTCAGTGTGGGGACATGACCAGAGCAAAAGGCAAGAGACACTGCTTGCAATCAATACAAAAGATTTATTCACTCCAAATCTTGCATTCACCAACAAAAATCAATAAAACAAAAACCATTAAACAGGGACACCAGCTCTGAGCCTCCTCACGGAGGTGCCTCTCCAGAACTGCCTTCAAACAGACAAAATGCACCCTTTCTATCTCAGGGCTCAAACCTATTCACAGGCATAGGGGAATGGAAATCACATATACATAAATGAATTCAAAAATAAACTTAACAGTTGACACTAAAATTCTAAATACATTTTAACATCAATATTACCAAAAACCAGACAAATACCAGAAATAATAAAACAATACATCTTCATAAACTATATTCAAAATAAACACAAAATAAAACAATGACCCCCCTGTTCACACAGGCTTGATAGACTAGGCCTACACTACCCATAATTCTTCATGATAGCATAAAATGGGGAACAGGAAGGCCGCACATCCTCTTAAACTCCACCCCCGGAACCTGCTGCAGCCATGAACCCAGAGACACAAGGTATGAAAAAGGAATTGATACAAACTCTAAATAAAATAAAGAAAGAAAACTCTTGGTGTCTTTTCTTCAGTCTAATGTGCACCTTAGACTAGAAAAAATAACCACAATCATTTTCCAGCAAACAAACAAAGAAGAACAAACATTTATACCAATAATGTAGACCAAACAAACACAGAACATATAAACAGTAAGGGTAACTTATGACATCGTCACACTCAGGAACACACACATGAATACCCCTCCTATTATCTTTGGGGTCAATTTGACCCCATTCAATGTTTAATGTCTCTAAATACATGGTTGACATCATTTTTTTGCTTCTTATTTAATGACTTTTCCTAATATAATGGGGACAACGAGGAAAACATAAAATGAACATGATGATATGTTTTCAATGTCCTGTACACATTTTGTAGCATCAGTTATCCTTGGGGTCAATTTGACCCCAGGCTGTTTTAGCTGTATAAAACATATAAGAAATATCAACATTTTACACACATTTGTTTTAAATGATATTGAGGGTCACTATAACATACAATTTTATAATCTTCAAAAAACGTCCTTCTGCTTTAGGGCCCTAATCTAACATAACCATACCTATAGTATTGCGAGAACCACTCATAGTTCACGTGACAATGGGAAGGGGTAAACACAGTTCTTGTGAGGACATTGATAGTTCATCTAACATAGGGGAGGAGCAAACATATAAAAGCTTACACAAAAGCCTTCTATAAAGATTTCTCTTGGTGCTCTGTGGGCTCTATTTTCATGAAAAAAATAAAGATTGAAAATGAATTGAAAATGACCTTTTAGCAAAGGTTTTCTGACAATGACATTTTGTCACAGTTATTTGACAGTGTAAGTGCCATAGAGGAGAATGTGTCTGAGACAGAGGATAATGTTGAGGATAATGTTGACTCTGATGAGAATGATACTCTTAGTGTTGATCTTCCTGTTGTCTCTCAACCACCAGCAGACACATTACCTTCCAAAAATGCAACGTTATTATGGTCCCTCTCCCCACTTGAACGGCAGGGTAGGGTTAGTGCTGCTAATGTCATCAAAATGGTCCCAGCCCCAACAGATATGCTGAGGGTGGTATTGGACATGGTTGAAGAACTTAATGGTCAAAACATTACATGTGATTTTTTTTTTCACATCGTACACCCTGGGTGAAAAACTGCTGAAAAGGAAGGTTACCATGTAGGGGACAATGAGAAAAAAACAAGCAGGAGCTTGCTTCTGAGCTTCTTGCAATGAAGAACAAGAAGGTAACATCTTCAATGTTTTGCCTTCACTGACAGAGCCACTGTCATCTCCTGTTGCCCCAAGAAAGGGAAAAATGTCCTGTTGATGAGCACCATGAACAAATATGCTGTCCTGAGCACCAGAGAAGACAGGAAATCATAAATGGTCTTGGACTACAATGACTACCCCTTCTGTTTTACAAATTCTAAATGTTTGTAATTGTTTGTTTTTTAAAATTGCTGTACAATAAAATGTTTTTTGTATGTAGTCATGTATAGACAATAAAATAACATCAAATAGTGCAATGCATTCTCTTTATAAATTGGTCTATTTGTTGTTTATATATTATACATATAAAATGCATTATAAGTTAATGTACTCAGTATATATATATATATAATGTGTGTGTGTAATAATGTAATATGTTGTGTTAATGTTTATTTATATTGCTTTATTACTTAATATAAATAAAAATAATTTAACATTCTCAACATTGCAATACTGTAAATTGTAAAAAAAAAAAATTTTGTTTTTTAATTTGTCTTATGGTAAAAAATAATTGTCAACAACAACAACAATAATAATAATAATAATAATAATAATAATAATAATCCAGCAGCATCCTAACAGCGCCCTCAGCAGGTCAGTTAAGAGAAAAACACATTTCACTAAACAGAAATCTCAGTTTGGAAGTGCTTTACTGCCATCTTGTGGATGGAAAAAATGTCAAATTATAAATAACACTAAACATTTATTTTTATTATTAACAATATTAATATGTATTTGTGTATTTGTGTGTACACTTTAAAAATAATATCTAAGTGAAAATGAAAGGATGCACTTTTTGAATAGAGTCAAATCTCTAATATGTCTAATAATGCTTAGGAAATAAATGTTTAACTTCAGTAAAAAGTCTAAAAATTGTTTAATGTGGTTTAATGTATTCATGTAATAAAAATAATGTTATAATAGTGTAGTACTGAAAAATATTAGTGTGTATGTGTGTGTGTGTAGAAGGTATGTTTAGCTGATGTAGTTGCAGTGTGCTGCAGTGGTTTATCAGTGTGTGTATCTGCTCTGTGCAGCTGTCAGGCATTAATGCTGTACCACAGCCGAGTGCTTCCTCTCTCTGAAATCAGTGTGTGATGTGGTCGACTCTCATCAGTCACACACCTCAGAGACGGGAGGCGGAGCTCTGTTCCTCAGTCACACACCTCAGAGACGGGAGGCGGAGCTCTGTTCATCAGTCACACACCTCAGAGACGGGAGGCGGAGCTCTGTTCATCAGTCACACACCTCAGAGACGGGAGGCGGAGCTCTGTTCCTCAGTGCTGACGTTATTTTGATATATATGGAGAAAGTGAAAAATGCCTCATCTGATTTGTTATTGAGGCTGTGTGATGATTTCCTCTCATCTTTCTAATAAGGTAACAGGGAGTATGATTGGCTGCCTCTCTCTCTCTGTCTGTCTCTCTGTCTCTCTCTCTGTAGGGGGCTGAGTGAGGGGACACACTTCTCTCAGTCTCTCTGGGCGAGTGGAGGTGAACACATCGTGTACAGCGAGGAGGGAGATGGAAATCTGTCTGACTTTTATTCTTCTCTCATCCACACTCACACTCACAGCAGCTGGTAAGTACACACTGATTATTCACACTAAAACATCACACACTTCTCTCTTTAACAGTAGGGACGATTTTTAATCATGAAATGTGAGAAATTTTCCTGGAGTGATCGTAACTTTATAAAAGTGTTTCATTTTTATAGAATGTAAAAAGCTGTACATGAGCGTACACACATCATCCTCAGGGGTTTTTCTGAAGCTTCAGTTATAAAATCAGGTCCAGATTAATGTTTAGAGTTTACACATGATTTATTGTGAGTAAAAAACATAAATAATGAGTAACATTAGTCCATGTTCGAGTGTGTGTTTGAGAGAAAGATTGTGTGTGTGTGTGGGGGTGTGGGTGTGCGTGTGTTTGTGTGTGTGTGAGAATAAAACAGCTTTAAAGTCCCATTTCCACATCCTTCATTTTAACACAGTATTTATATTCCATCATTATCCTTGCTTTGACCAAACACTTGAACACTGGCAAACAATCACAGTTGAAAATTCCTTCTATTTTTTTCTTTCTACTGAAATAAATGGCCATCTTTGCCTGTCCAAAAAGACAATTAATTAGTCAACCTTTTTTCTTTTTTGTTTTACCATAAGAATAACCAAAAATAAACATCTGCTCACTAAACCGTTCACCAAAAGCTGTGCAGCATATAAACCAACTTTCTTAATCTTTCACAATTTAAGAAACAATGAAAAATAATTTCTCTGTGAGAGAGAGAGTGTGTATGTGAGTGTGTATGATTGTGTGTGGGTGTGTGTGCGAGAGAGAGAGAATGTGTGTGTGTGTGTGTGTGTGTGTGTGTGAAAGAGAGAGAGAGTGTGTGTGAGAGTGTGTGAGTGTCTGTGTGTGTGTTAGAGAGAGAGAGATTGTGTGTCTGAGAGAGAGAGAGTGCGTATGTGAGAGAGAGAGAGTGTGTGTGTGTGTGTGTGCGAGGGTGTGAGCAAGAGTGTGTGTGTCTGTGTGTGAGCGAGAGTGTGCGTGTCCTGTCATAAACCATAAATTCTCTCTCTCTCTCAGGCAGTGTGAGGTTGGTGAATGGTGGAAGTCGCTGTGCTGGGAGAGTGGAGGTTCTTCATGATGGACAGTGGGGAACAGTGTGTCATTTTAGCTGGGATACGAAAGATGCTGCAGTGGTGTGTAGAGAGCTGCGCTGTGGGGAGCCTGTAGATGTGCAGTATGCTGGTCACTTTGGACAAGGATCAGGACCAATCTGGATGAATAATGTGCACTGTAGTGGATCAGAGTCGACACTGAAGGACTGTAGCTCAAGTGGGAGGGGGGATAGTTGTGGTCATAGACTGGATGCTGGAGTCACCTGCTCAGGTAAACTGCTGTATTTAGAAAAAAACATTACAGTTAGTTAAATTATTATTATGATTGAATTGATTACTTTGAATTATACCAATAAATTAATTTTAATAAAACTTAGATTTTATTTTATAATGATTTCTTGATATTTACACAATGAAATAAAACACAGGTGAAAATGTGAGACTCACTGCTGGTCCTCACCGGTGCTCTGGGAGAGTGGAGGTGTTTCATGGAGGTTCCTGGTCCACAGTGTGTGATGCTGACTTTGACCAGCAGGATGCAGAGGTTGTGTGTCGAGAGCTGGGCTGTGGGATTCCTGTGGAGGTGCTGGGATCAGCTGCTTTTGGCCGAGGGGAGGGTCAGGTGTGGAAAGAGGAGCTTCAGTGTAGAGGCAACGAATCTGAGATTTACTTCTGTCCAACATCATCTTCACTCAAACACTCAGACTGCTCCCATTACAATGATGTGGGATTAAAATGTTCTGGTTAAGTATCATGATTTAACTTCTGTTTAAATAGAGACCACATACCTGTCAATCAAACTTTGAGGTGCCTTTGTTAATTTTCCTCTTTCACTGAGCTCTCGGCTGTTTGTTCAGGTCACACAGAGGCTCGGCTGGTGAACGGACCGGACTCCTGTTCTGGTCGAGTGGAGCTCCAGTACCTCAGTGAGTGGGGCACAGTTTGTGCTGTAGGCTGGGATATGAGAGCTGCAGATGTTCTCTGTGCACAGCTGGATTGTGGGAGTGCTGTGGCTGTGGTGGAGGTGGACTGGTTTGGGGAGGGGAGTGGCCACATCTGGGCTGATGTGTTTGATTGTCAGGGGAAGGAGACACACCTATCACAATGTGGCATCTCATCATGGAGTCGAGCTGCATGCTCTCATAAACACGATGCTGGAGTCATCTGTAACGGTGAGATATTAACGTCACATACACCACGTTAATGAATAAAGTCAGTGTTCATTAGAATATTTAAATGATGTTCTTCTGCTTCAGGATCATCCGTGGCATTTCATGAGGGGCGAGTGCGGTTGTCTGGAGGGAGCGAGTGTCAGGGGGAGGTGGAGATTTATTTCAGGCAGGACTGGAGGAGAGTTCTCCTGGACTCGTGGAGTCTGTCTGAGGCGTCTGTGCTCTGCAGACAGCTGGGCTGTGGCTCCGTGCTGAACTACCGCTCCTCTCCATCCACCACTGAACACAAACACATGTGTGTAACAGGTTTCAGCTGCTCTGGGAGTGAAGCTCATCTGGGGAACTGCAGCAGTGCACAACCTGTCAACTGCGGCTCTGGGGAACAGCTGTACATCACCTGCTCAGGTAAGCAGCACAACACCTACCAATGAGCAACCACAAATGTTTTATAGTTTTAAATTATTCTTATAAAATACACAGACTAATCAAATATTTTACAAAGTTATGTAAGTTTTATATATATAAACTTATTAAATAAAAAAAAATCTTGAACCCAGTCCCGAGGTCCATCAGGCTGGTTGGTTCTGGGGGAGACTGTGCAGGAAGGCTGGAGGTTTTCCACAGCGGCTCGTGGGGGACAGTGTGTGATGACTCGTGGGATATTGAGGATGCGCAGGTGGTGTGCAGACAGCTGCAGTGTGGAGAGGCCCTCAGTACCCACATACCAGCCTGGTTTGGTCCTGGAACTGGGTCCATATGGCTGAATGAGGTGGAGTGTGAGGGGAGCGAGACGTCCCTGTGGAACTGCAGATTTCAGCTGTGTGAAGAGGGAGAATGTGGGCACCAGAAGGACGTAGGAGTCGTGTGCTCAGGTACAGTGTGATGTCTGAGATTAAACCCATTAAATGTGTAAAACATATACAGTCTTGGGACAAAGAAAGTACACCCCCTTCAATGTTTTTATTTATCAGGGTCTAAATACCAATTCTGTGGACCTCACCAACTTCTATAAACAAAGAAATAACCTCAAGGGACAACAAAAAAGCACAACATATTTTAATATGTAATCATTTTTTCCCCAAAAAAGTAAACCAACATTCAGAAACCAGGAAGTAAAAATACCCCAATTATTAAGAGAGTAATTAGCAGCTAGTTGTTACTAATGAGATGCACACAATTAGTTAATCATCAAGAAGTGTGACTACCTCTGTAAAGGCAGAACTTTTGGCTGTTTCGTGTTCTGGAGCACTCAGGTGTGTGTCTACATCATGCCAAGAAGAAGGGACATCAGCCATGATCTCTTAGAAGCAATTATTGCTGCTCATCAATCTGAGAAGGTTTATAAGGCCATCGTCAAACATTTTTAAATGCACCATTCTACAGTGCGTACAATTGTTTACAAATGAAGCACCTTCAAGACTTCCCAGGAGTGGGTGTCCCAGCATTTTCTGTCCAAGGTCACACCATTTAATGCCCAGAGATATGACCTCTTTAATCACATTAAATGTTTTTGTTCATTAAAATACAATCATTATAAGACTGAACAAGTATAACTTTCATGGAAGAGAGGCTGGGAAAAAGGCCCTTCTCTCCAAAAAGAATATGGCAGCACGACTTGGGTTTGCAAAATTGCATCTGAACAAACCACAAAAGTTCAGGAACAGTATCCTTTAGACTGATAAGGCTAAGGTGGAGATGTCTGCTCATCATGCATAGCACTATGTTTGGTGAAAACCAAACACATTGTATCACCACAAACACCTCATGCCAACTGTGAAGCCTGGTGGTGGGGGGTGATGATTTGGGCTTGTTTTGCAGCCACAGGACCTGGGAAACTTGCAGTCACTGAGACCACAATAAACTCCACTTTATAACAGAATAATAGTCATATGCAAGGCCGTCTATCCAGCAGCTTAAGCTGGCCCAGAATTGGGTCATGCAAAAGGAGAGCTGTGCAGAAACAAATGCCCTCAAATATCAATTGGCCAAAATTTCTCTAAAACAATGTGAGAGACTGATAAACTCTTACAGAAAAAGTTACTGAATTATAGGGTGTACTTATTTGTTCTCACCTGGTTTCTGAATGTTGGTTTACTTTTTGCGAAAAAATGAATACATATTGAAATCTGTTTTTGTTGTCACCTGAGGTTGGTGAGGGCCACACAATTGTTATTAAGGCTCTGATAAATAAAAACATGGAATTGAAGGAGGGTGTTCTTTTTCCCATGACTGTATATGTTTGTATTTAAATACTGAGGTCCCATCATCTCAAAGTTTCTGAAATTGAACATCAAATTAAAGAACTGTTTATAAATGTAATCCATGTTGAATATCTTTTTACATTAAGATAATATTACACATATTTTACTGAGTCAATAAAACAGGATTTTTACAAAGTAAGGGCAAGTCATTCTTCTTCCACCAGAGTTTAAAGAGATCCAACTCACGGAGGGCTGTGAGGGGAATCTGGAAGTGTTCTACAATGGAACCTGGGGTAATGTGTGTCACAATCAGATGGATGATGAGACAGTAAACATGGTGTGTCGAGAGCTGAACTGTGGAAGAAGTGGTAGTCTGTCAAACGCTAAAGCACGAGTAAAATCTGCTCCTAACTGGCTGGATTATCTGAAGTGTAGGAAACACGACTCTAATCTGTGGCAGTGTCCATCTTCACCCTGGGGACAGAACAACTGTGATAATGGTGATGAGGTGGCTCGTATTATCTGCACAGGTGGGTGGATTCAGACTTTTCTGGTTCTGTACATTACCATAAACTGCAATGTTTCATTATGAATAGTGTATAACTAATGTGGCTGAAATATAAAGTATATTTGACATAAAATAGTGTTAAAAGTCTGAGAAAAGTCTGCTCTGAAAGATAAACCTTTGTTAATTTCATTAATTGTATTTTATTACTGCAGATGATGGAAAGTCTCCACATACACAAGAAAAGTGCTCTTCATTTCCCTCTCAGAAACATTGCACAAGTAAGGATATATAAGGAAAAGCTTTCAGTACTGTTCTTCATTTGCATTTGTTAGTGACAGAAGATATTTCCTCATGTGTTTATAAAATCATTTTCAGAGGACTTTAATGTATTTTCTCATATAACCATCCTGAGGGCATCAATCTTCCTCACATTTCATGAAAATTAAACCAACAGAGATAAAATCAGTAAACAGAACCCAAAGCTGATCTTACTGCTTCAAATAATTTTGTGCATTCATTCATTCATTTGTAAACATATCAAAGTAAGCAATTTTCAGGATGTTATATAGTTGGCTAAGTTTTGTTTTCAGAACACCCCAAACTTAATATGTTTTTGGTAAACTAGACAATGTTGAGTTATATTGGTTATATAACATACGTGTTGGTGTGTTTCCTCATGTGTGGTGTGTGTGATGTAGAGCACTGGTCTCTCAGGCTGAGTGGAGGAAAGGGAAGCTGCTCTGGGAGGTTGGAGGTGTATCATAACGCTACGTGGGGCTCCGTTTGTGATGATCAGTGGAACATCAGGAACGCTCAGGTGGTGTGCAGACAGCTGGGCTGTGGGTCGGCGCTGAGTGCTGATAGGAATGTTTCGTTTGGTGCTGGTGAAGGGACTATCTGGCTGAACAGAGTGAAGTGTCGAGGGGATGAGATTCACCTGTGGGACTGTCATCATTCCCTGAAGAAACACACTGACTGCTCTCATGCTGGAGTCACCTGTGCAGGTCAGAGCTCTACTGACTCCACTCATACCCCTGTTCGCCCAGTATTAAAGCTTGATAACTTTTGTTTAGAATCTTCGACATTAGTTTGAAAGCTCAGACCCTAAACTGTAAACTAGCTGGTAATAATTTTATTTCTTTTATTTATTTTATTTTATTCATCATCTGTACTCCCAAAAATGTAAGTAAAAATATCCCTTAAAATTTTTCTTAAATATGGTGCTGTGTAAAAACAGTAAACGTAAGTTTTTGATTTTGATTGATGATGATTTGATCATCAAAGATGGCCGCCACAAACCAAAGCTCCCAAACTGCTTTGTGGCCTACAGAAATGGCCACCATGGACTACAACACCCTACACACACATCTTCACAGTCGCCATCATACTGGTCACACACAACTGGACTTAATCATGAGCCCTGCTGTAAGTAAAGTAAAGTAAAGCATGATAAGAGCAATAAGATGTTCAATAATGTAGAATTTATTTTAAAAATAGAATTTACTGAATTACAGAGAGAAAAGAAGAAACACCAATCAACTGCTTAACTATGAACCTAATTTTAAATAGGGACAGAAAAAGAGTTGCATATGTGTGTTAGAGAGAGAAGAGAGGAAAGGAGGAAGGTGTGCATGTGAGAAAAACATAGAGAGATGGAGAGCAAGTGTCTGTTTGTGGACGAATGCTCTGCTCTAAAGCTTGCGTGTCCGTGTGAACATTCATGCTGCGCTTATTAAAATGTATAACCATGAACCATGTGAGATAACAATCGCGTGAGAAATATGGTGGAGACTTTAAAGACTCCATGTATGGTGGATGGCCAGTGATAGAAACTATAAAAATAGCTCTGATGACAAAATACGTTACAAAGTGCGATAACTTTACTAGGAATAACATTACAGTGTTGGATCTTATTTTTCCTAAAAATAAATGCGGATGAACGACTGAGTGATCGTGTTAGTTATCGGAGAAATTTGCTTCTATCTTTAATCACTGTTTTGATATGATGATTGTATCAGTGAGATATAGAAACATTTATACGCCCTTTCTATACAATTATGAATATTCATTATTTTGTAACTTATGAGAAATTGTTCTATCGCTTAAATCGTGGGCTCGCTCTTGCTGTATAGCTGAAGTGAAAACTTACTGTTGCTGTATTGCTGAAGTGTGTCCCTCTGCCAAGAAAGAATAAACTTCTCTCCTTTTGATCTGTAAGACTGTCTGGTGATTTTATTTGGGGAATCGGGAAAATTCTCTAACAATCCTGGTGTCAGAAATTGGGATCCCAAAAAAGACAAGGTAAGCGTCTAAATTATTATTATTTTTATTTATTTATTTATTTATTTATTTATTTTTACATATTTAGTGAACCCTAACTCTTACTTTGGTTCGAGAGGATCCTTGAGCTCAGAGTAGAGAGTAGATTGGGTCTAGCTGAGAGCTCATAAAGAAAAGGACTAATGCCATTCTCTAACAGTGGTAATACAAAGGTGGCCTAAAAACAGGTCAAGCTAAAGAGGTGAACCAAGATGTGGCTGGTCTGTAACTGAAAGGACTACTGCCATTGCTGGAGGGAGTGGTGGGGGGTTTGGGTGGCCCACAGCAGATAGAGGAAAATTTACTCTTCAAATACAGGTCTGTGTGATATTGTGTGTGCATAAATGTGTGTGACTGTGACTGTAACTGTGAATTGCTCTGACTTGGTGTGACGTATGTGTGACTTTAACCTGAACCATGAACTTAACTTGAACGATAACTTGAACTGACAGTAGCAAATTGCAATGGGAGGAAAGTCCAGTAAAGCAAGGGACAAGTCCATTAGTGATGATTACTGGAAAGTCTCTTTGCCTGCTGCCTGAATTTAATAAGTGTAATGATAGTAGGTATACTCAGCTTCACCTCTGCCTCAGTCAACATTGTGCCAGAAGGCTGCACTTTTAAAGTTGATTTAACACCTGAGCTGATGGAAATTTTTGAGGTAGAAACCTCAAACCCACATGTCTTTCTCTTTCAAACCCAGATGTCGTGCGCAAAGTTTGGGTCCTATGATTTTGGCAATAACACAAATGAAAGTTCTAAGTTTGAAGCTGATACAGGCATTTTTTTGTCCTTAGTGAGAGACACTTCTTGTTGAATTTGAGACAACCACTGTCCACACAAGCAATTGAACTCAGTATAACCTCTGCCACCTAATATTGACATTTCACCACTACCTGCACTATCTGTGGTTAATTCTAGCTTTTAGGCAAAACACAAGATTCGCATGGGTCTTTTTTCATCTGCCAAACTCATGTTGTGGTGTCCCTCTGCCATGTGAGAAACAATACTGCCTAGCCCCAGAAGCTTTTAAAAGGGATATAGCAAGTTATTGATTTACTATTACAACAAGATGTTCCAAAAGAGACAAAATGTCCATGTAACCTAGCTATTAATCAAATGGTCATTCCCATTACACCCTTAGTACCAGACACTAACATGACCTTAAATTCCATACCAGTTAACGCTATGCATTTTACAGTAGTAGACTGTGTTCTGCCTTTTTCTCAATTGCATTGCATCCTGATAGTCTGTATCTGTTTGCGTTTGAATGTGATGGTAAGCAATACACATAGACACGACTGCCATAGGGTTATACAGAGAGTCCAACCATTTAATGAGCCACTGTAAAAAGGGACTTGGAGGACTTTGACAGGTCTGAAGGAACAGTTCTGATCCAGTTTGCAGATGACCTACCTTTAGCAGCTACAAGCTATGATATGTGTGTCACAGACTCACTGAAACTCCTCTCCACATTAGCTGACAAAGGTCATTGCACCTTTTTGGCCAAGTTACAGTTTGCACAGCCTCAGGTGCAATACTTAGACCATATCCTGTCAATAGGACAGATATCCATCTCCTCAGATTGAAGAGACAGAAAAAAAGACTTCCAGTGCCTAAAACATAGAAGGATATGATGTTTTTTCTAGGTGTGGTTAATCACCACCATTACTGGATCCCTGACTATGCCCTCCATGATCATGCACTGCATTCAAGCACTCCAAACACCAACTAAACAAGCTGCAGTTTATAGACAGCATGCACCTTCGTGTCCCTGAACAACAAGGCTATGCCACAGGGGTGCTCAGTCAGAAACATGGCACCCACATGAGACCAATTGCCTATAACTATTCTCTAAAATTTACCCTCAACATGCAAGATATGCCCTCTTGTTTCCATGTTATTCATGCTGTCTCTGATTTAATTTGACAAATCTTCCATATTGTGCTAGGCAACACGTCTGCTCAGAGACATTCTTGATATGAGGTTCTTTCTTCTCTCTATATAAGATTCTTTCTATAAAGGTTCTTTCTTCTCCCTATATAACTCAATCCTGCTAATCTTTTCTGATTCTGATGGAGACGAGAATCACCCCCCCCCCCCCCATGGACAGACTTATCTCAGACACCTCTGGATAATCAAGATTTGATTTTTTGCTATTTTGACATGATGATGCTGAAGCCTATGGATTACCACAAATGGTTTCAGCCTAAGCAGCTAAACTCTGACACGTGCATGTATTCTGGCATAGAAACAGACTGTTAACATTTATACAGACTCATGCTATGCTTTTGGTATAGTACTAGTGTAGTAACTTTGTTCAAATTTGGAAGCACCATAGCTTTCCCACTTTGCTGGCAAAGCCATCTTGCATAGACAGCTGTTCTGTAATATGTTACATGAGTTTCAGTTGCCTTCTAAGTTCACTATATAAAATGTTTAGCTCACACATCTGACCACAGACCTGGTTTCCCTGGCAACTCAAGAGCAGATTAGAGCACATTTCCTGTGTGGTTTCAGGCATGCAAACATGCACACACACCAGAGAATGACTTCTGTAAAAATCTAGCTGAAAGATAGTGTTTATATACTGAGCCAGAAAAACATAAATGACTTCTAAATGCTGTGTTCCTAATGCATTCGAAGTCTGGGTTCACACAGATGGCCATTTAGTTTGCCCATCTAGTTTGCTTCCAGTGCTTGTTTTCACATAAATGACCCAGTGCGTGTAAGCAAAGGGACGGATCACATTTGATAATCAACAGGGAAAGGAACAGGTTTACATGAACATCTGTTGCTGCTTGTAGGCCTATTCACACATTTACAGATTGACTTCGTTCACATGACAGGCTCCTAATGCTACAGGTATGTTGTTATGTGTTGACAGATTTAGTAAATGACCAAAGTGTAGCCAGCATGAAGAATGAAGATGCCAAAATAGTAATTAACCCTCTGGGATCGACCAACGCGCCGGCGCGTTCTGTGGCATCTTCTCCTGATAACGCCAAAAAGAACTTAAATTACTCTGTCAGTTTTGATCATACAGATAAGAGCAATACATCATTCGAATCTGTAAAGGGTCAACAAAACGCTGTGCAAACTGTGATTCTCAGATTGGAATTCTGTTATGCATAGATTCCACGTTACCTAATTTTTAACATATTATCTGACCAATATAATCAGTGCAACAAGACTAAAATGGCCCTTCCCATTGCATTCTGCTATGTCAGATCCCATACAACTACAGGTTTTTCCCACAGAAGGTCCTGATGAGGAGACTGATTAACCTGTAATCTGCTGTTCCTCTCTCTAAAGAGAGGCTGTCTTTACTGTGGGTGGATGAAAATATGAAAGATTTCTAACTAAATCGTCTGTTCTTTTGAATAGGAATTGGAAGGCTACACGAAACCATCTGAGATGCTGCCTGAACCATCTGAAAAACTATATTATGAATTTAAACCTGGTGTTTATTAACTTTCTGCTCTTACTCCTAGGTGAAAAAGCTCATACCTAGTGGTCCTGAAGGCTGTTAAGGCTCAAGGCAAACCAGTGTGGCTCCACAACTCGTGTTGTACCTGGCCAGTGGAACCTGCAAGCACAGCAGTCCCCGCTGGCAATTCTCATTTTAGTTAACAATTCATCTGCAAAATTTTAAGTTCAGACATTACATCTTCAAGTCAAGTCAAGTGAGTTTTTACTGTCATTCTTCTATGTAACTTGTATACATTGGAACAAAATGTCGTTTCTTCAAGTCCATGGTTCAACACAGAACAGTATGCAAGACTACATAAAGTGCAAATAGACAACAGTGTCAGACGAGTGCAAGACAATAAATACACAGAACAGGACAATAAATACACAGAACATGGGCTGTAAACTGTAAACTATTGTGTGATGTAGCAGCACAAGTGTAGCAGCAAAATTGGCAGCAAAAATGAGTTCCATAATATAAAAGTGTCTGATGCAACTTTGTAAAGTGCAGTGTGCATTGGTACTGAGTCATACTGGGTTAGGTGTTACATGGTAATCCCATGTGAGTATTGGGAGACAGCAAATTGTTGAGTAATCTGACTGCCTCAGGGATGGTGGTGGCATGGATGCTCATGTATCTTCTGCCAGACTTCAGGCCTATGGCCTGTGGCTTTCATTACATCACATGTAATGAAGACCCTTGAGAGGCTGGTTCTGCAGCACCTCAGGCCCCTGGTATGTGACTGCCTGTATCCTTTGCAGTTTGCTTAGCAGGTTGACATTGGTGTGGAGGATGCCATCATCTATCTGCTTTACAGAGCTTACAAAAACATGGAGAGGCCACAAAGCACTGTGAAGATCATGTTCTTTGACTTCTCAAGTGCTTTTCTGACATGGTCCAGCCAATCTGGCTGGCTGACAAGGACCTTGTGGCCTGGATTACAGACTACCTCAATAAAGCAATACCTGCTTCAATTCCAGAATGCGCCACCTACAGAAGATCTCGGATGACTCCTCCATTGTCTGCTGTATCACAGATGATAAGGAAAAGGAGTACAAAGACCTTATCAAAAGCTTCATAGGATGGTGCGACAACAACCACCTTCAGCTCAACATCAGGAAAACCAAGGAGCTGGTGGTGGACTTCTGGGGCAGCAAGAGGCCCCCACGCCTGTCACCATAAGGGAGGGAAGTGGACGCAGTGGACACCTAGAAGTTCCTAGGGGTGCAACTCAACAACAAACTGGAATGGTCAGACAACACTGAGGCCCTCTATAGGAAAGCACTTTTTCTTTCTGAGTAGGCTCAGGTCCTTTAATATGTGCACTAGGCTGTTACGGCTGTTTTACTAGTCTGTAGTGGCCAGCATTATTATCTTTGCTGTAGTATGCTGGGGAGGAGGCATTGGGACTTGTGGTGCCAACAAACTGGGCAAGCTGGTGAGGAAGGCCAGCTCTGTAGTGGGGATGGAACTGGACAGTGCGGAGGCAGTGATTGAGAGGGAAGTTGAAGACTATCATGGATAATCCTTCTCATCCTCTCTGTGCTGAGCTGAGGCAGCTTAGGAGCACGTTCAGCCACAGATTCATCCAGCTACGTGCCTCAAGATGTCTGGGGAATCTTTTGTGCCATCACACATCCGATTCCACAAAGCAACAGTACCAAGTACCTCCTACTCCACAGAGTCTCACAAACACACACCCCCAGTTAATTGTCATTCCACAGATATTGCACATGTGCAATATCCTTGGTATTTATATACATGTGTGTATATATATATATATATATACAAATAGAACTCTAGAATATGTACATACACACTGATCTATTCTGTTTCAATTATCTCTATTATTTTTACTCATCTTATATTATTTTTATTTTATACCTCTTCTGCTGTATATGTATTTACAGAGATTCTTTTCTCTTTTTTGATATTGCTCCTCTTACTTGTGCTGCTGTGTCAAGTTGAATTTCCCCTATGGGAGATCAATAAAGATACATCTTATCTTATTTTATCTTATCTTAGACTCACGTCTGGTTCCAGCTCCTCCCTCTTGGGAACCACCATCGCCAGAGCCATAGGAACTGCTTCTCTCCAAGGTTTTAGGAGGTTGAGTTGGTAAATTTGAAGTGCATTGCCCCTGTTCATTTGCCTGACCTTATAGCCAACTCGCAGTGTGACCTCAAAGGGTCCTTGCCACTTTGCAAGTAATTCAGAGCTCTATATGGGTAGCAAAACAAGTACTTTATCTCCTGTTGCAAATTCCCATAGCTGAGTACCCCTGTCATACAGCCAGGATTGACGTTCTTGTGCCTGTAGCAAATTCACCTGTGTTAATCACCCCAATGTGTGGAGTTTCACTCTTAGGTCAAGAATGCACTGAATTTTGTTTTCGTTTGTAGAAGGTCCCTCCTCCCAATTTTCCCTAACAATGTCTAAGAGGCCACGAGACTTGTGCCTGTACAGTAATTTAAATGGAGAAAACCTTGCAGGAAATTACAAATCATATTTTTAAGTGTTTAAACTGTTCGATCAGCCCATCTATCTGTGGATGGTAAACACTGGTCTGAATCGATGTAATCCCCAATTATTCATACAGTTTGCATAGTGTGTGTGACATAAACAACATGCCCTGGTCAGTCAGGATCTCTTTCAGGATCCCGACTCGGGAAATAACGCCGAAGAGTGCCTCCAAAACACTGCAAGCTGAGATGTTGCAGAGAGGCATGGCTTCTGAGTATTGCATTGCATAGTCCACTAAAACTAACACAGAGCGATGCCTTCATGCAGTCCATTCTTATCGCCAGATGAGGGCCATACCAATTCTTTCGAAGAGGACCTTGATCAATGGAAGCGGGCACACTGGCCCTTTTGGGGTGGCTGGCAGATTCACCAGCTGACATTCACGACATGCTGCACACCACCTGCGAGCATCACTGTGAATGCCCAGCCAATAAAAATGGGCCATGAGACGCTTTAGTGTTTTATCCTGGCACAAGTGCCCAGCCATGGGATTATAATGAGCCTCATGGAACAGAAGTTCTCTACAGATTTTTGGTACCAACAACTGGGTCGTCTCTTCTTTAGTCTGAGTGTCCTGCATCACTCGATATAACCTATCCTTAATAATTGAAAATTGCAGATGGGATAGCACAAAATTAGGCTGAATTAGCTGACCATCAATTACTCTCACTTGGTTGAGGGCGTGCCTCAGGGTCTCGTTGCGTGACTGCTCCAAGGGAATATCTCCAAGGGGAATTCCTGCTCGATTGGAGGAGGCTTGTGGAGCATCAGGGATCCGGATCAGTATTCCCGCTTCCATGAAGGAACACTGATCCTGGAAATGCCTGGCTTCCCCACCGCACCTGCCTATGTGCCGGTGCTTTTTTTCCCTGGTCCTGGTGGGCATGGAAGGTTCTCCCTGTGTAGAGAGAGAGGGAGTTAGAGGAGACATCAGAGGATGAAGGAACGGGGGGGAACTGGGTTTGGGAGGGCCAGTTTCAAGAAGCTAGGAGAGAACGAGGAAGAAAGTGAGAAAAAAGGGAGCCAAACTGACTAGGAACCGCTGCCAAGTGATCCTCTTCCAGCTGCACAGCTTCATTGAGGGACACGGGCCAGTTGCACTGTCCCCACTCCTCTGTTCCTATCGGGAGTCGGGTGACGATTTGCTCCAGTACCAGTAGCTCAATGGTCCATTCTGCATCCCGCTCCTCTGCCATCAACCCCTGGCAACAGGAGTCTCTCAGCTGCTGCGTGTAGGTGAAGGGGCAGTCGACCTTGGAGAGCTGCAGCAACCGTAAACACCAGCGGTGCTCCTCAGGGGTCCAGCCAACGTGCTGCAGGACTGCCCTCTTTGTGCTGGAATACTCCACCTGACTTGACGATCTTGGCTAGTGATTAGGTTTCCATGGCGGCTTCGGAGCCTTCCCCAGATTCCCGGGTTTCAGCACCACTGTAGAACCCCAGTCTGTGAGGGTATGGAGGAAGACTCGAGAGACAGGAGGAATGTTAACTGAGCCCCGGGCTCACGTTTATTCAGGCCTTTTCAGTGCACTTTCAAAACTCAACCGAACACAACACAAAACTCGCGACTTTCCCACAATCAGGTTCAAGTTCACGTTTCTTGGCATGTGTAAAATTGCTCAACATTTCCATCTATGATTCATTGGCTATGTATTGATGTATTGATGTATTGTACTGATTTCTTGACTGGTTTGCGTGATATTTTGAGATTGTTCGAATCTGAGAAATTTTAATTTAAATATAAAATGAGATCCCTCTATGTTCTTCCCCAGTGTGTAAGTAATCACAACTGGCAAGGAAAAACTGGATTGGACATGAAAAACTGGATTGGACAATATAAAATTATGATATTCTTCTTTGGATCCTGCTGGAGAAAAGTAAGAGAATCAAGAATCTCTGTTGTTATATAGGGAAACACAACAACTGAAATTTGTCCTGGGAGATATTTTTGCAAACTAAAGAACAATCCTCTCAATTCTGTGTACATGAATGTTACATTGGCTATGACAGAATATGGACTAAGCATTTTAATGTCTCTAGAGTGCTTGATTGTCCTAGACATGAGGATTGGGGTTTATACTGTGATTTTTAACTGAATATGGTTGTGTTACATCGGTGAACCGACGCACCCTCTTGAGTAGAAAGAAGGCCTCAGGGGCCCAACGAGGGAGAAGACAAAGAAGACGCAACTTTCATTAACGCTTTAGCACTGTGTTAGCATTGCTAACAAAGGAGGGAAAGTGTTGGAGAATTTTGCTTCTCTGTGTAATCTCTTTAATCACTGTTTTTATATGATGATTCTAGTGTTCCTGTGCAGATTAGTTGATCAGGAACATTCTCCAACATTAGTAAACACAGAGTGAGATTGCATGCAAAGAAAGAGATCAAAGAGAGAAGAAGGGAGGTTCCTGTGTTTAATTTAACATTTTGCAGCTTCAAATTACTCAACACAGTAAAACTTTGAGAGAAACAATAGTAAACACTATCTGCCCTTCCCAGATGTCCAGTCTTACCTGGAGTTGCTCAGTTCATAGTGAGCACAAGAAAAATGCAGCTCGAGCCACTGAAGCATGTGTGTGCACTCTGAATGAGTACTGTTGGAAGAGTTGTCCTCATGCCATTTGCAGATTGAAAGACAGTGATTCTGCTGTAAGTGAATAGTGATGTAGCATGTTTCAGTCTGTCTTCATGCATGTGGGCATTTTGCAGATTGATCCATCAGAGGATTCGCTTCCTGATGCAGTTGAGTTGGTTTCATAACTCGCAGAGGTCTGGCCATCCAATGAAGCTGAAAGCAGCTGTTTTGATTGTCATTAAACATGAAAGTAAACTTGCACAAAAAAAGAAAGACAAAAACATCCGCAATGCTACTGGGTAGCACTGATTGATTCTACACCGGTGAGAGATGTGAGCATTTCTCTTCTTATAGCCTCATTGGTGAAAAGTGTGGGCCTCCTCTTTGGAGCCACATCCAGCGATCAGCCTGAGAGTGTGTGAAAAAAGGCTGGCCTTATGTGTCCCTTATCTGTGTCCCTTATCTGTGGATGCGTAGTACCTACAAGTGTATTATAACAAGTGCATTAATATAAATCTGTGGTTTGCATTACTGTCAGAGTATGGTCAGTTCTTGTTGATGTATCATTGTGGTGCTGTCAGCTGTGGGAATGGAGCTGTTATTCAGCGTTGGTGTGTTTCCTCATGTGTGATGTGTGTGATGTAGAGCACTGGTCTCTCAGGCTGAGTGGAGGAAAGGGAAGCTGCTCTGGGAGGTTGGAGGTGTATCATAACGCTACGTGGGGCTCCGTTTGTGATGATCAACTGGGCATCAAGTATGCTCAGGTAGGGGAGGGCGTTATTTCTCCTCTAACAGAAAGTGTCCTTTTTGAAGATCAGCATTATGGGTATGAGTATGTGGATGATGTGACTGTCATGTGAATGGTGGAATCAGCTCTAACTGCACATTGCCTCTCACACACTTTTAGTTATTTTTAGTATTTTGTGGTAAAACACACACACACACACACACACACACATAGAGGGAAGGAGGGAGAGAGTAATGCACCTGTACAGGAAAGCGTGCATGCACACACACACACTCTTGCACTAAACCAGAAGCTTTAATAGATGTTTATCAGCAGAATTTTGTCTCTACACCACATGTACTCTAACTGCACATTTCCTCTCACACACATTTACCTTATTTTTATTTATTTGTTGTAAAGAAATAAATCACACTGGATTTTGGGGAAAATTTTGCTTTAAGCACTGAGTTTGCATTGAGGTGTGTATTTTGTATTGAGTGATTTGATCATTTGCATGCAGTGAATTTCAGCTACAGGTTTAAATAGAATACAATAAGCGTGATGTGGAACAGTCCACATATCACTCACCTCCTCGAGTGGAGCTCGTGCTTCTTCTAGATTCAAGATTCAAGATTCAAAGAACTTTATTAATCCCAGGGGGAAATTGCTTAAAATTGCTAGTGATGTATCTGTGGTTGATCTCCTCATAGACTGCCAGAAATCTCAGTTTGGAAGTGCTTTACTGCCATCTTGTGGATGGAAAATTGTCAGGTTCTTAATTAAAACACACACACACACATACTTCCATTTTCAGGGGCTCAAAGGTATTTGGACAATTGACTGACAAGAAGTTAATTGACCAGGTGCGGTCCATTCCCTCGTTACTTCAAGACAAATGAAGCAGATAAAAGGTATTAAAGCAGATAAAAGGTATCAGGTATTGAGTTGGCATTTGGCAGCTGTTCGACTGGAGCTACTGTAACATGTCTGGACTGGGATGCAGTCACACAAAGACCACACACAGGATGAGATCCAGCTCTGGCTTTAATCTGCAACTGGAGAATTAATCAGTGGATCACAGGCAACAGCTTCTCCCTCTCTGGTATACACAGAGTTGTTTGCGGGGAGAAGCATCGGTACTTGCATTCATTAGACTCTTAACAGGTAGACTGAGGCTATTACATAATCAATTAAACAAAAAACTTAAATACATGTAAATAAAAAACTGATCACAATATACAGACTTTGTGTCTTCCTTATGATACATCAATATACTTATTAATACATTACAATTTACATATTACAGTGTTTTATATTGTATTTTACATTTACATATTTATTCAATTAAATATTTACATACTATACCATACTATAATATATATATATATATATATATATATATATATATATATATATATACATACATATATATATATATATATATATATATATATATATATATATATATATATATACATATATATATATATATATATATACATACATATATATATATATATATATATACATACATACATATATATATATATATATATATATATATATATATATATATATATATATATATATGTATATAATAACAATCGTATCAATAAATCCATATTTTACACGTTAAGTAATGAAATGAAATATCCAAAATATCTAGCATCGTACCGTATGCAGGCCGCACCACATGCGTCATGCATAGCATAAACCATTAAAATGGATTCTTCCCCCTGTAACACTCTAGGCACAATATGCATTCATTAAGGAGCAACTAGATCTCTTTTCTTTTTAAGACAAAATGAAAGAAGCAACATACCTGCAACAGGAGAATTAATCAGTGGATCACAGGCGACAGCTTCTCCCTCTCTGGTATACACTAAACATACGATGCTAATCAGTTAGCGCCATGATGTACTTAATTTAAATCAAATTAAACGTTAAACAATATATTTCCATCATAACCAACATAATCGTGTACTTATATCAATTTATGATATTCATCCAGTGATGAATATGCATTTAGACAAGAAACATCATCATACCAGAGTTGTTTGCGGGGAGAAGCATCGGTACATGCATTCATTAGCCTCATAACAGGTAGACTGAAGCTATTACATGTCGCACGTGGGGAAACCCCATAGGTGTTCCACTGATAGCGTGTTCCTCCCAATAACAAACACTCGAAGAAACGTTCTGCTATTTTAACGTTGTACTCTTATAACTCATGAACAATAAAAAGAACAAAATTTTTGAAGTTCATTAACTCAACCTTATTACGAAACATATAGAACATATAACAGCATAAACAGCATATTAAAAAAAATACAATATAGGAAGGAAGAGACAAAACAAATTAAATTAAGTCAATGAATTATTCTTACCAGTTACACTACCAATATGAAGTCTAAGGAGATCTCAATGCAAGTGAAGGAGGCCATCATTAGGCTGAAAAAAACAACATAAATCTATAAGAAAGATAGCAAACACCTTAGGTGTGGCCAAATCAACAGCTGGGTACATTCTTAAAAAGAAAGAAAGCTCTGGTGAGCTCAACAAAATTGAAAGGCCTGGAAGACCATGGAAGACAACTAAAGTGGATGATCGCAGAATCCTTTCCTTGGTGAAGAAAAACCCCTTCACAACATCAACAGAAGTCAAGAATACTCTGGAGAAGGTAGGCGTATCATTGTCAAAATCTACAATCAAGAGACGCCTTCATGAATGTAAATACAGAGGGTTTACAACAAGGTGCAAACCACTGGTAACATTCAAGAACAGGAAAGCCAGATTAGACTTTGCCAGAAAACATCTAAAAAAGCCTGCCATGTTCTGGAATAAGATTTTTTGGACTGATGAAACCAAGATTAACTTGTACCAAAATGATGGGAAAAGAAAAGTATGGTGAAAGAAAGGAACATCTCATGAAAGTGTTATGGCATGGGCATGTATAGCTGCCAGTGGAACGGGCTCACTGGTGTTTATTGATGATGTGACTGCTAACAGAAGTAGCAAGATGAATTCTGAGGTGTATAGGGCTATACTCTCTGCTCACATTCAGCCAAATGCTACAAAACTGATAGGACGCCGCTTCACAGTGCAGGTGGATAATGACCCTAAACATACTGTGAACGCAACTCGAGACTTTTTGAAGACAAAGAAATGGAATATTCTTCATTGGCCAAGTCAGGACTGAAGGCAGAAAGACCCACACACAAGCCGCAAGTGAAGGTGGCTGCAGTGAAGGCCTGGCAAAGCATCTCCAGGGAGGAAACTCAGAATATGAGTTTTGAGAACATGGGCTCCAGACTTCAGGCAGTCATTGACTGCAAAGGATTTTCATCCAAGTATTAAAATTATGGTTATATTTACAATTATGTCACTTTGTCCAAATATCTTTGAGCCCCTGAAAATGGAGGTACTTTGCTTAAAATGGCTGTAATTCCTAAATGGTAAATGCCATATTTTTGTGGAACCTCTGAAAATGAGTGGAGAGTCTGCAGAGAGCAGATGTGGATTCCTTCCATGTCACCTGATATGACCAACCTTTCAGGTAGGAAGCAAACCACTGCCATGCTGCACCAGGAATTCCAAGACTCATGAGGGTGGAAAAAAGAGGCTTGTGGTTCACCGTGTCAAACGCTGCTGAAAGGTCAAGGAGGATGAGGACTGATGATAGTTTGGCTGATCTAGCAGCATGTAGCTTCTTAGTGACTTCCAAAAGGGCAGTCTCTGTGGAATGTGCCGCTTTGAAGCCAGACTGGTTAGGATCTTGGAGGTTGTTCTGTGAGAGATAGAGAGACAGTTGACTGCAGACAGTTTATTTGAGGATTTTTAGAAAGAAAAGAGAGAAGTGATACCGATACAGGATGAGAATAAACCTTGCTCTCATGAATGCACAGGTACATGACCAGATGTTATTGATGATAGTATTGATGAAGGGGAGGAGGTCTTGAGAGATGGTCTGGAGCACTGTGGAAGGGATTGGTTCCAATGGGCAGGTGGTAGGATTGCAGGAGAAGATGACTTGCAGGATCTTTTCTGTTGCTAGTTTAGAAAAACGTGCCATCAAAGGAAAAGGGGAATCCTGAGTGTGTAGTGTAAGGGTTGGGGTAGAAGTGAAGATCTGGCAGATTTTTAAAATTTTTTCCCATCATAAAAGGTGGCAAAATCTTCAGCAGTCAGGGACAACAGAGCAGGAGGAGCCGGTGGGTTGACTAGTAAAGAAAAGATGTTGTGGAGCTTGTAAGGATCTTGTGCAGAAGTTTCCAGCTTTTCCTTGTAGAAGGCAGTCTTAGCAGTTGTCATTTCAGATGAGAATTTGGACAGAAGAGCGCAGTAAGAGGCAAGATCTGTGTCGAGTTGTGATTTCTTCCACTTTCTCTCTGCTGTTCTTAATTCTCTCTGATTGCTGCATAACACATCCGATAGTCAAGGAACACGGCCAGGTCCAGGGCATTTCCTCCCTTGTGTGTGGGAGGGCATCTGATGAATATCAAGGAGAAGGAATGCAGAAGAGGAAGAAGGCAAGAGGACTAGTGCTTGTCGGAGGGGAGGTTGAAGTTTCCAAGGACACTAAGAGGGGTGCTGTCATTGGGGAAAAGACTGAGAAGCATGTCCATTTCTTCAAGAAGGCCCCTAGGGGACCAGGAGGGCGGTAGATGACAACAATGAGAAGGTTGATTGGGGAGGTAACTGTAACTACATGGAATTCAAAGGATAAGATGTTGAGATGAGACAGGGATAGAGGTGTGAAGCACCATCTCTGAGAGAAAGCATAAGCAGAGAATAGGGCAGCTGATGTAGCTGAGGTCTTTGGAGAGATCCAGGTCTCAGTTAGTGCCAGGAAGTCAAGAGAGTAATGGGAAGCTAAAGCTGAGATGAAATCAGCTTTCTACAGCAGTCTGGCAATTCCGGAGCCCACCTACCACAACTGTTTGAGACTGAGACAACAGAGGAGGGTAGATGAGGTTACTGGTAGTTCAGCCTCTGGTTTGTGGATGAGAGCTTCTGGGTCTGTGCAAGGTGACAACAGAGATGGGTTTGATTCACAAGTCTGCAGCCTAGTCAGGAGTGGAGTTAGTGAAAATAGAGCTGAGAGGGAACTGGGGACATTTAACTGAACAGAAGAAATAAACAGCAAAGGCCAAACAATACAGAAGTTTTGAACTTTTTCTCAGTGAATTGTGTGCTGAGTATGATGATGTTCTAGACAAATAAATCAGAAGGCACTGATTTCTTTCCTTGATTAATGAAATCAGTGCCTTCATGGAATCAAAGGAGACACACCCCTGCTTGCATTCCTGGTGGATATAACAGAGAAACTGAATCACCTGAACTGACTTTGACAAGGTAAAAACAAATCCATATGTGACATAATCAGTGCTGTGGGGACCTTTAAAGCAAAACTGTCATTTTTACCTCCAGCAAGTGAAAAATTAAAGACTGCAGCACTTCCCTTTAGTTGTAAAGATATTGGAAAGCATGTAGAGGCAGCTGGAATTTTGGATATAAGGAAATATTGTGACCTGCTCTGTAAGCATGGGCAGGAGTTTGAGGACAGGTTCAGTGATTTAGCCCTGAGTGCCATTTATTTGCCAACCTCTTCATGGAGGTAGATGTAAGCGAGGTTGCAGAGCAGATGGATGAACTGTTCAGCATCAGTCCTGTAAATATGGAGATTATAAATCTCTTATTGGCTGCTGAAGAATCAACATGTTTTCCATCTTATGGTATGGCTTAGAAACCATCCACGTTGTGTATCTCATCTCTCCTCTTCCTTTTTAAGGTAAAGCTCACAAAAAATTAATGTTGATTCTTTGAGTCAAAGTCAGACTAGGGACAGCCACACAGGAATCATTATGATAAGAGCAGGAGGAATAGACTCCCCTCCATGGCCTATGTTTCATTTTTGGCCATAATCCACAACAATATTTAATTATTTAATTTATAAAGTACAATTTCCAAGATGGCGCAGCAGATGGCTGCCTCAGTGTTTTGGTGCACTCTTCTGTGTCTCTTTTTGTGTTTTAATTTAGTTTTCTGCCACTGCTCTGATGGCTCCTACTCCAGGGAAGAGCTCATGAACATCAGAGCTACTACCCCTGTGGACCTTTTTCCGACTTTTCTGACTTCTTCCGTTGATTTACGAGCTATTTTGACCAAGGACGCTCGTAACAAAGTGAGGCTCCGCAGAAGAGGTAAACGCTCAGGTGTGCTTGTGCATCTCCGACGGCGCGGATTACGCACCGCACTTCCCGGGATATTCCTCTCTAACGTGCGCTCACTTTGCAACAAAATAGACGAGATGACACTGCTGCTGAATGAAAATAGAGACTTTTCTACGTCCTGTGTTTTGTGCTTCACGGAATCGTGGCTATGTGATCTTATACCGGACTCTGCGCTCCAGCTGAGCGGATTTCAACTCTACAGAGCGGACAGACACACGGAGCTTTCCGGCAAAAAAAAAAGGAGGTGGAATCTGTTTTTATATCAACAGCGGCTGGTGCAACGATGTTACTGTACTGTCTCAGCACTGCTCCCCAGACCTGGAGGCCTGCATCATTAACTGCAAACCTTTCTACTAGCCCCGCGAGTTCTCCTCATTCATTCTCATTGGTGTTTACATCCGCACAGTGATACGCGTGGGGCGCAGCATGCACTGTCTGACGAGATACTGAGTGTGGAACGGACAAACCAGGATGCCTTGGTTATTGTCCTAGGAGATTTTAACAAAGGTAATCTCTCCCGCAAACTCCCCAAATACAAACAGTTCATTAAGTGCCCGACCAGAGAGGGGAATGTACTGGACCACTGCTACACCACCATCAGCAGTGCTTATCGTGCTGTCCCTCACGCTGCACTGGGTCAGTCAGACCACATCATGGTACACTTGATTCCGGCATACAGGCAGAAGCTAAAACTCTGCAAACCTACTGTGAGGACATCAAAGAAGTGGACTACTGAGGCTGTGGGGGAACTGCAGGAATGTCTGGACTGTACAAACTGGGAAGTTTTCAGGTCTGCCACCAATAGTCTGGACGAGTACACGGACACTGTGACGTCCTACATTAACTTTTGTGAGGACAGCGTCATTCCATCACGCACCAGGGTGAGTTACAACAATGATAAACCCTGGTTCACAGCTAAACTCAGACAGCTGAGGTCAGAGAAAGAGGCTGCATTCAGAAGTGGGGACAAAGACAAATACAAAGAGGCCAAGTACAGATTTAGCAAGGAGGTGAGAAGTGCTAAATCAGAGCATGGTGAGAGAATGGAACAGAAACTCACCCTCTCCCTCACCAATCACACCTCTCTCCATCAAAGAGGGAGATGTGAATAGACTGTTCAAACGACTGAACCCCCGCAAAGCCGCAGGCCCGGACGCTGTCTCCCCCTCCACCCTGAAGCACTGTGCCAACCAGCTGTCTCCGGTGTTCACTAACATTTTTAACACCTCACTGGAGACATGCCATGTGCCAGCCTGCTTTAAAACTACACAGATTATTCCTGTCCCTAAAAAGGCGAGGATCACAGGACTTAATGATTACAGACCCGTTGCCCTGACTTCTGTGGTCATGAAGTCTTTTGAGCGCCTCGTCTTGTCCCACCTCAAGAACATTACAGACCCTCTTCTTGATCCCATGCAGTTTGCCTACAGAGTCAACAGATCTGTAGACGACGCTGTAAACATGGCCCTCCACTTCATCCTCCAGCATCTGGACTCCCCAGGATCCTATGCCAGGTTACTGTTTGTGGACTTCAGCTCTGCCTTCAACACTATTGTCCCATCTCTGCTCTGAGACAAGCTCTCACAGCTGAACATGCCGGACTCATTGTGCAGGTGGATCACATACTTTCTGACAGACAGACGGCAGTTCGTGAGGCTGGGGAAGTATGTCTCGGACTCCCGGGTCATCAGCACTGGATCCCCCCAAGGCTGTGTCCTCTCTCCTCTGTTATTCTCCCTGTATACCAACAGCTGCACTTCTAGTCACCAGTCTGTCAAACTTCTGAAGTTCGCAGATGACACCACCCTCATCGGCCTCATCTCTGATGGAGATTAGTCGGCCTACAGAAGGGAGATGGACTGTCTGGTGTCATGGTGCAGCATGAACAACCTGGAGCTCAATGATCTCAAGACAGCGGAGATGATAGTGGATTTCAGGAAGGATCCAGCCCCCCACCCACCCGTCATCCTCTGTGACACTCCGGTGACCTCTGTTGAGTCCTTCTGCTTCCTGGGTACCACCATCACCCAGGAGCTTAAGTGGGAGCAGAACATCAGCTCCCTCACCAAGAAGGCTCAGCAGAGGCTGTACTTCTTGCAGCAGCTGAAGAAGTTCCACCTCCCCGTGAAGATGATGGTCAACTTCTACACTGCCATCATCGAATCTATTCTCACTTCCTCCATCACAGTCTGGTTTGCTGCTGCCATGGCCAGGGACAAGGCCAAGCTGCAGTGCGTCATTCACTCCGCTGAGAAGGTGATCGGCTGCAGCCTCCCATCACTCCAGGACTTGTACGTCTCCAGGACCCGGAGACGTGCAGCCAGGATTGCAGCCGACCCCTCTCACCCCGGACATGCACTCTTTCAGCCTCTCCCCAAGAGGCTCCAGTCCATCAGGACCAGGACCTCACGCCACAAGAACAGCTTCCTCCCCGCTGCAGTCAGCCTGCTGAACAGTGCCCCAATTTCTCTCAGGTGACACCCCCCCCCCCCCCCCCCCGCCCCCAAACCTACTGACAGTCACTCTCCCCTCTGAAGCTTTCTATCTACCATGTACACTCACTTTTTCTGTATATAACTATTTATATTTTTGATTTAATATATTCTATCTTCTGCTGTTTACATATTTCATATTTATATATAGCATGTTCATCTTGCACCATGGTCCCTGCACTTTAGTTTTGTTTTACCCTTGTATTGTGTTGCATTTTTTTGCATTTTTTGTATTTTTTGTATTTTTGTATTCTTCACTTCATCTTGACTTTATATCTTTGATTCTGTGTTTGCACCTGACATCAAGACAAATTCCTAGTACTGTAGAGTGTCCTTTACTGTACCTGGCAATAAATTGTTTCTGATTCTGATTCTGATTCTGATAAAAAATCCTTCCATGGGTGTGTGTTTGTATAAATGTAATAATGTCTGTAATAATATGTCTATGTTGTACTAATGTCCCCTGTGATGGGGAGGCACCGTGCCACACGCCAATACCAACACATGCTTCTTGCACTACTGCCACGATGGTACTAAATGGACAGCACCCCTTCAGCACCGGTGTTGTGGACAGCAGAGAAGCACATGGCTTGGAGGCAGAATGCAAGAATGAAACATAGCTGGTGTTCACTAATCCCCGTGGCAGCTCACCCTCCTTGAGTCAACTGGGGAGTATAAAAGTACAGCTCAGACAAGTGGTTAGTTGCTGGCACCATACTAATGCTGCCTCACTCATACATTTTGTTCACAGATTCAGTTGACGAAAATGCTCTTCCACTGCTGCCATTCCCAGCTGGATACTGCTTCACTTGAGCCACTCCAAAGAGTTCCTAATTTCCTCCTGCTATGCTCTGCTACCGGCCCATACTTCTCTGATTGGACCTTGCATGACCACAGCACTGCTACTTCCAAGAAAGACCCCATAGCCCAGAGCTCACCAAACCAGCGTTCCTCTCATTTCTTCCTCA
Organism: Pangasianodon hypophthalmus; assembly: GCF_027358585.1. Lineage (NCBI taxonomy): Eukaryota > Metazoa > Chordata > Actinopteri > Siluriformes > Pangasiidae > Pangasianodon > Pangasianodon hypophthalmus. The sequence goes on from NC_069727.1 coordinate 748,083, forward strand.
ATTCCTTCAGACCTTTTTTATTTTATATTTATCTTGTAAATAAAAGAAACCCTGCTTAGGGTTGTCCTCATAAAGCAAATATGTGTCTTCCGTCCCCATAATGTTATATATAAATGAATGTGTGTGTGTGTGTGTGTGTGTGTGTGTGCATAAAATGCAAATAAACAGAGTTGTATATTTTTTATCAGGGAGCCAGCAAGTGCCATTGTTTTACAAATACTTGCCTTAACTATCATTTCACAAACAACCACACACACATACTCTGGGGATGTAACAAATATGAATACATTATTTTGATTAAACAAATGTGTCCTAAGCAAATATGAATGCAGATTTGAGCTGTAGATGGGATCTCAAAGGATAAAACAAAAAAAGTTGATCTAAGTTCATTAGCATTATATGAATTGATGATGTACTATTCCTTTTTTGTAAGTGGTTTGCTCCAGCAGCCCAACCTAAATACTGCCATACTGAGCTCCACAGTAAAACCATATTTCATATTTCTGTACAAACAATATAAAAGCCTTGTGTATTTATATAGCCGCTGCTCCATATAGACCATGAACATTGTGTGCTATGCACAGGGCAGCATACAATATCTCTGCTGGGTCTCCAAAAATTAGTACCTGACATATATCACATACCTGAGATATGGGAGGTGGAGCTCTGTTTGTCAGTCACACACCTCAGAGACGGGAGGCGGAGTTCTGTTCAGCACTGAAGTTATTTTGATATATATGGAGAAAGTGAAAGATGCCTCATCTGATTTGTTGTTGAGACTGTGTGATGATTTCCTCTTGTCTTTCTAAGTGAGTGTGATTGATGGCTGTCTCTCTGTCTGTCTGTCTCTCATTGAGTCTATACTTGTAACTGCCTGTCTTGAAGAACAGTCTGTGTGCTTTGAATCTCTACTTTCTATTTATCTTGATGGCCAGCATATGTGAACCAAGTCTGTACTTCTATTGTCCTGTCATGATGGCCAATCTGTGTGTAATGTGTCTGCAAATACTGTATATCCTCCTGTCCAGATAGTCAGCTTGTGTGCACTATGTCTATACTTATCCCAGACCATATAAATGTCTAGTTTGTGTGTGCTGAGTCTGTATTTATTCCAGCCCATATTGATGGTAATTCTCTGTGGACTGATTCTGTATTAATACCAGCCTGTCTTGATGCCCAGTCTGTGTGCACTGAGTCAGTACTTACACTGGTCCATCTCGATGGCCAGTCTGCATGTGCTGAGTCTGTACTTATACCAGCCTATCTTAACGGTTCAGTCTGTATGCACTGGATCTATACTTGTCTGGTACAATAGCCTGTGTGCATTGCGTCTTTACTTATATCAGTCCACCTCAGTGATGAACCTGTGCATGCTGAATCTGTACTTGTCCATCTTGATCGTCTCTGTAGACTGAGTCTTTACTTTGTAGGAAGCGTTCTGTGTTTTGCTGTTGGTGGGTGTTAGTGTAGCATTGATGTGTGCTATATCACTGATGGTGTGTGTTAGTCTAGTGATGGTGTGTGTTTGGGTTGTGATGGTGTGTGTTACTGCAGAGCTGGTGTGTGTTATTGTAGTGTAGTGTTGTGTGATCATAAAATTTATTTATAATCAATAATTACAATGAATCAGTATTTATTCAGTAATGTAGTATATTACTTGACTATGTAATGATTATCATTACCAATAGTGGAACATATATTCACATTAAGAATGCACTAACTGTGAACTTCTGTATTGTTTGACTCAAGGCAAGATTTACTGTTTTTTTCCTGTTATTCTACTTATAACACTGTTGATGATACATTGAGGGCAGGATGACCCAAACTTCATCCTGTCATTGTACCTACCATTTATGATATATGAAGGGCAGGGTGACCCAGACTTATTGTCTATTTTAACCCATGTCTTCTCTGTTTTAGTCATTTAAGCATTTTTAGACCCTGTTTGATATCCTGTTTGATATCCTGTTTTTGTACAAAAGCACCAGAAGCGCGTGATTATCATGTTGAGCCATTTTTAATAAACACTGTAAATACCATTGTAACGAAGCTTCAGCTTATTGTTGTTCTTGACTTGTCTCACAGTGCTTCTCAGTTCTCGAGAATCTTACTACAGTTTTTCCTGAATGCTTAAACACTAACAGTGATTCTTGAAGTACTATCTCTGAAACCCTTAACACTTGTAGCAAATGCATTAACCAAGTGTGCAAAGCTGAATGCACATTCTCTGCTTTACACTCAGTTTGTAATTTTATAACACACTTCTAGCAAACTGTACACCTCATGCTCTTTGTAATCTCCTTGTCAGAGTTTGAACCTGTGTAAAGGCACAAGATGAAAGTCACTGCACCACATGGAGCAACTCCAACCAGACCTTTAAATGTTTTGGTGCTCCTGTAGTTGGAGAATGTCTCCGAGTGGAGCATCAGAGATGTGGGACTCTCACAGAGAATTTTTGTACAGTCCAGGATGACTCGCAATTTTGGACTGAATAACCTGAATTTCTCAGGCATGGAGGATCCCATTTGTTCCCTTGACATCCAAAGGGGAACCAAGCCTAAGACAAAGTACAGTACAAAGTAATTTGCCCAAGTGATGGTCCTGCTTACTGTGGCCATGCTTACACCAAAGATGTCAGCAGTTACTTGCTCCCTAAGGCCAGCAGCTACCCAGCAGCAGTAGATGAACAGCTCATCTATGGGCTCGACTTTCCATGCAGGAGTTTGTAACACTCGGCGGGAACCCCACTGAGTTTTACACTACCATTGGTTTCATAACTTCTCTAAATAGTGTGTATCTGAGTCCTCCGGAACAAAAACAGACCACAGCAAACTGTTATAAGACACCCAATGTGTATTATACATATGCAACAGGTGTAACCACAAACAATCAAAAAGTAAAATCAAGTAAAAGCGTGTGTATGTCTAGACTTTCATGTCCCAAAGTCCTATATACAATTAATAGTCTCACTGGAGTGCTCTCACCAGCTTGGCATATCTACTCCAGCAAAAAGTTCAATAAGGGGGAGAGATCCTTCTCTGAAGTGTAATCGGAAGTCAAATTACCCTGCGATGGTCATTCCTGGAAGCAACAAACCCAGAAGTGTGAAACTGGCCTATTGTGTTGTGCCTCCAGTTTGTTTTGCGTAAGTTTGTTTAATTAAAACAATATTTTTTTCCTCTAAACAGTACATAATATAATTTATTAAATATGAAATATTTAATATGTTATTTAATTAATAACTAAGTCATATTAAAATCAGCAGTTGGAGGCACACCACAATGATCACGTCTTATTAATATGTGGCTATGAGTTAATTATCCTATTCCTTGTGTTCATATCTTGTTCATGGAAACATAGTAAGGTCCCTTTCCCTTGCAGTAATAAGTAGTGATGTCACATGCAGGGCTCCATACTTACACAATTTGATCAGGAGCCCCACAATTTAACATCACGGTCACTTGCCAGCAGTGAAAAGTTAAAGCTGTCATTGATTTTTGCAGTGCAAAATTTGACTGAAAGGATAAAAAAAACAGTTAATTTTTGTTAGTTATTTTATATACGGGTTGTTAGAGCTAGAAGTCTGCCTGCTCGAAATTATAGACAAAGTAGTGTCTTAAGATTACATTTATTTGAATTAATTATAATAAATAGTTATTATAGAGAGAGAGAAATTGTGTGTGAATTACCTGCGTCTGTGCCAGGTCTCTAATAATGATAAAGCTGCGAGTTTAACTACCGTATGCCACTGTAACTGTATGTTATTATGATTATGATAGTTTATAGCTAGCACATTAATTTAGAATGGTGATCAAACTGAATGGAATTACCTGTGCATTCAATGGTTTGAACGCACACCTTCCAGCCAATCAGAATCGAGTATTCAGACAGACCACAGTATAAATGCATCTAATGACCTGAAGACTTTGTGGGTGCGGTGCGCAGAATTAATGCCTGACAGCTGCATACATGTGAACTTCCCTTCACACGTATGCGTGCCTCATAGTGGCGTATTCCTTACATTGCATGTTCTCAACAGAATCTCGAGTAAAGTACAGTATGCATATTCTGTAATGTACACAAAGAGGAGTCGGGTTCTGCTGGGGAGTCTGAATTGGACACAACACTGGCAAGCAGTTCCCGAGCTCCTGTCTAAGCTGTCAGTTCTGGATGAGGGGACAGCACAGGGAATAAAACAATATCGCACAAGCTTATACTGCACTGTTGCGCTTTCACCTCTCCATGACTACCCCTGTAAGCTGCTGTACTATTCTACAACCTATATTTTTATAACTATATATTCGCTTATTTTTATTTCTAATTCTGTGTGTTTTAGGATTTTTAGGAGGAATTGCAAACCAAATTCACTGTACCTGTAAGATAACAATAAAAATTCTATTATATTCTATTCTCAGGAACAAACACTCATAAATTTCTACACATACATAAAATGACCACACCCACAGTTAAATCTGTGTAATTAGGACTTAATACTGAAATTACATACATCATAAATAGTATTCAGAAGTTTTGTTTGTATTATGATCATTTGTTATATTTCTGTTTTATACAATATTTTTCATGTTTAAATTAAAAATTAATATAAATTGTATAATAATAATAATAATAATAATAATAATAATCCAGCAGCATCCTAACAGCGCCCTCAGCAGGTCAGTTAAGAGAAAAACACATTTCACTAAACAGGAATCTCAGTTTGGAAGTGCTTTACTGCCATCTTGTGGATGCAAAAATTGTCATGTTATTAATAATAACAATAATAATTTATTTATTTTTAATTGTTAATGTGTATGAATCTGAAACCCAGAATAAATGTGTGTGTGTGTGTGTGCTGTTGAAATAATATCTAAGTGAAAGGATTAGAAATCTTGAATTTATTCAAATGTATCTGTTTTTTGAAAATATTAGTAAATAAAATTCAAAGTTTAAATCATGTTATAATAATGTGTTAATGATAAAAATTAGACGTGTGTGCATGTGTGTGTGTAGAAGGTATGTTTAGCTGATGTAATTGCTGTGTGCTGCAGTGGTTTATCAGTGTGTGTATCTGCTCTGTGCAGCTGTCAGGCATTAATGCTGTACCACAGCCGAGTGCTTCCTCTCTCTGAAATCAGTGTGTGATGTGGTCGGTAATAGTGAATGTGATTGGTGGCTCTCCCTCTCCCTCTCTCTCTGTCTGTCTCTCTCTCTGTAGGGGGCTGAGTGAGGGGACACACTTCTCTCAGTCTCTCTGGGCGAGTGGAGGTGAACACATCGTGTACAGCGAGGAGGGAGATGGAAATCTGTCTGACTTTTATTCTTCTCTCATCCACACTCACACTCACAGCAGCTGGTAAGTACACACTGATTATTCACACTAAAACATCACACACTTCTCACTTTAACAGTAGGGACGATTTTTAATCATGAAATGTGAGAAATTTTCCTGGAGTGATCGTAACTTTATAAACAGTGAAAGTGTTTCATTTTTATAGAATGTAAAAAGCTGTACATGAGCGTACACACATCATCCTCAGGGGTTTTTCTGAAGCTTCCGTTATAAAATCAGGTCCAGATTAATGTTTAGAGTTTACACATGATTTATTGTGAGTAAAAAACAACTGAACTAATAAAAGAAAATGTGTGTGTGTGTGTGTGTGTCCTCATAAACCATAAATTCTCTCTCTCTCTCTTTCAAGTCAAAGTCAAAGGTTGCCTTATTGGTGTGATAAATATTAACATTTGTATTGCCAAAGCTTGGAAACAGACTTTGGGAACAAATTAGAAAATAACTACAGAAATAAACAAATAGAATCAAATGTACATACATTCAAAAATGGAGTCAAAAAGAAACACTAGTGGAAAAACAGGGGAAAAAACAGGGGAAAAAAATAAATAAAAAATAAATTAAATTAAAATTAAAAAATAAATAAATAAAATAATTACAAAGTAAAATTGTGTGTGTATGTGTGTATATGCGTGTGCGTGTGTTATATTAGATGACGTGGTCACTCACTGTCCCTCACCCGGTGGCAGGTGTGTTTGTGTTAGGGTCGAACTGATCTTCACTTGGGAAAATAAATGCTGCAAGAGAATGAGCCCAAATGTCAGGGAAATAACCTACACTCACAATCATACTCTCACTCTCTCTCTCTCAGACAGTGTGAGGTTGGTGAATGGTGGAAGTCGCTGTGCTGGGAGAGTGGAGGTTCTTCATGATGGACAGTGGGGAACAGTGTGTAGCGATCGCTGGGATATGAAAGATGCTGCAGTGGTGTGTAGAGAGCTGCGCTGTGGGGAGCCTGTAAATGCAGTGGGTTCTGCTCACTTTGGACCAGGATCAGGACCAATCTGGATGGATGAAGTGGCCTGTAGTGGATCAGAGTCGACACTGAAGAACTGTAGGTCACAAGGGTGGGGGAAACATAACTGTCATCATGGTGAAGATGCTGGAGTCACCTGCTCAGGTAAACTGCTGTATTTAGAAAAAACATTACAATTAGTTAAATTATTATTATGATTGATTTGACTAATTTGAATTATACCAATGAATTAAATTTAATAAAAATTAGATTTTATTTTAATTTAAATCATTTTGGAACAACATTGTAATGATTTCTTGATGTTCTGTCATGTTAAAATTTGCACAATATTTACACACTTAAATAAAACACAGGTCACAGAATGTCTAGACTCACTGCTGGTCCTCACCGGTGCTCTGGGAGAGTGGAGGTGCTTCATGGAGGTTCCTGGTCCACAGTGTGTGATGCTGACTTTGACCAGCAGGATGCAGAGGTTGTGTGTCGAGAGCTGGGCTGTGGGATTCCTGTGGAGGTGCTGGGATCAGCTGCTTTTGGCCGAGGGGAGGGTCAGGTGTGGACAGAGGAGCTTCAGTGTAGAGGAACCGAATCTGAGATTACCTTCTGTCCAACATCATCTTCACTCAAACACTCAGACTGCTCCCATTACAACGATGTGGGATTAAAATGTTCTGGTTAAGTATCATGATTTAACTTCTGTTTAAATAGAGACCACATACCTGTCAATCAAACTTTAAGGTGCCTTTGTTAATTTTCCTCTTTCACTGAGTTCTCGGCTGTTTGTTCAGGTCACACAGAGGCTCGGCTGGTGAACGGACCGGACTCCTGTTCTGGTCGAGTGGAGCTCCAGTACCTCGGTGAGTGGGGCACAGTTTGTGCTGTAGGCTGGGATATGAGAGCTGCAGATGTTCTCTGTGCACAGCTGGATTGTGGGAGTGCCGTGGCTGTGGTGGAGGTGGACTGGTTTGGGGAGGGGAGTGGCCACATCTGGGCTGATGTGTTTGATTGTCAGGGGAAGGAGACACACCTATCACAATGTGGCATCTCATCATGGAGTCGAGCTGCATGCTCTCATAAACACGATGCTGGAGTCATCTGTAATGGTGAGATATTAACATCACGTACACCACGTTAGTGAATAAAGTCAGTGTTCATTAGAATATTTAAATGATGTTCTTCTGCTTCAGGATCATCCGTGGCGTTTCATGAGGGGCGAGTGCGGTTGTCTGGAGGGAGCGAGTGTCAGGGGGAGGTGGAGATTTATTTCAGGCAGGACTGGAGGAGAGTTCTCCTGGACTCGTGGAGTCTGTCTGAGGCGTCTGTGCTCTGCAGACAGCTGGGCTGTGGCTCCGTGCTGAACTACCGCTCCTCTCCATCCACCACTGAACACAAACACATGTGTGTAACGGGTTTCAGCTGCTCTGGGAGTGAAGCTCATCTGGGGAACTGCAGCAGTGCACAACCTGTCAGCTGCAGCTCTGGGGAACAGCTGTACATCACCTGCTCAGGTAAGCAGCACAACACCTACCAATGAGCAACTAACAACAGTCATAATTGTTTTATAATGTTAAAGTATGCTAATTAAATACACAAACTAATCGAATATTTAAAAAGGTATATTAGTTTTATATAATTGATTAAATTAAAAAAAATCTTTTACCCAGACCACAGCTCCATCAGGTTGGTTGGTTCTGGGGGAGACTGTGCAGGAAGGCTGGAGGTTTTCCACAGCGGCTCGTGGGGGACAGTGTGTGATGACTCGTGGGATATTGAGGATGCGCAGGTGGTGTGCAGACAGCTGCAGTGTGGAGAGGCCCTCAGTACCCACATACCAGCCTGGTTTGGTCCTGGAACTGGGTCCATATGGCTGAATGTGGTGGAGTGTGAGGGGAACGAGAAGTCCCTGTGGAACTGCAGATTTCAGCTGAGTGAAGAGGGTGAATGTGGACACCATGAGGATGTAGGCATCGTGTGCTCAGGTACAGTGTGATGACTGCTGTGCATAATTGTGCATCAGTGTCTACATATGTGTGTATTTTCATAATGGGGACCCTTGATCCAACCATCTTCATAAAGAAATACTAGTTATGTATGTTACCGTGGTTCTATGCACAGGAGATAACCACAGGGAACCCTGGCAGTTATTTGCTGTTCAGAGAACCACAGTTACACATGTAATAAGGAGCACCAGGGGTGGTGAGAATCACCTGGATGACATATGCCTAACTGCCATGTAGAACTAACTCACCTTAGGACTGACCATTGTGTTCGGAGATGACCTCCCTGACTCACTGGGAGGGGCAATGTTAATACTTTAGAACCTGGAGAAGATACATATTGACACCCATATAGGAGCAGTGCCAACCTCCAGAAGCAGCACCCCCATAAGTACTGTCCTTGAGGAGGAGATGTTCCTTGTAGAATGGCATGTAACAGTAGGCACCATTCCATCTGTAGGCCAAGCTGATGACATCCACCACCTAATGGGCCAGTTTCTGTTTTGATAGGGGAGATCACTGTGTCTTTTCCCTATAAACGATGAACAGCTGATCTGATGAATGAATCACAATCACAGTAGATGCTCAGCAGGTTCCCTCTCATGAAACACTGCTCGGTTGATAGACTGACTAAGAAAAATTGGTGATATGACATTGGGCAGAAACACTAGGCTCAACCAAAAGGTTACTCCAGAGTCATCTGGCCACTGGTGCATTGAAGATGAACTGATCACTAGCAAAAAGGCAGTCTGCGAGGTCTTAAAGGACTCCAGTACATGAACGAGATCCCATAAAGAATACAACTTGTTTCCTTTAAAAAGACTATGACAGGATTTTGACCCTCTAGAAAAACTCCATCCAAAGTGCTGTGATGCACTGTGCTGTCCATCACATACACCTTCAATGTAAATGGGGACTTTCCACTGTATAGCAGCCCTTGTAGGAAGGTTGGTACTCTAGGAACTGTAACCTGATTATTGATGCATTTGACTTTCAGAATTCTCTCTGAATGGACGAGCACACGTCGCTTTCACAGAACCTTTAAGAAGAATTAGTTAGACAGACTGCCTACAGTTTCAGATGTTTGATGTGTTCTGTTCTCACACTGTGTCTCTGTGGAGCTACACTACTCCCCAGTCAGTGAGGAGAACAGTTACTATCTCTCTAATGGGGCACTGCACCCAGGCAAATCCCTTTTGTGAGAAAAGTTTTGTGCCTCCATTGAGCTAGATGTGGGTCTGATGCATGTGAGAGAATGAGAAGTGAGTGCTGCTGTGAGCAATAGAAAAGTTTGTAGCTGATTTATGGACAGAGCAGGTAGTTGATGGGTTATAAGACTAATGAGCTAATGAGGAAACCCAAATCAAACTTGTAGCCCTGGCATCCTGAATGGCTTCAAAATGTATAAAATACATTAAATCATCACAGTCTTAAGAGCTGAATGAAATGATAGGAGTCGGTCATGGACTGGATAGCTATCCATGTGTGTGTGAAGATGGATAATCCACTGGACTTCAGTATGGAACTTTTTTCCATGAGAATGAGCGATGGTAAATGGTAAATATTGGTTATTTTCAGGAAATAACCAATACATAATTCAATATCAAACTACTGTGTGTAGTGTTAGTCATGCACATGACCAGCAAACTTACAGAGACTGAATGATGTTTTCGGACAAAACGGCAACAATCATATTCTGACAGTTTTAGATAATTAATGAAAGTTACTTTTCACATAAAAACATGTCTAACTTAATTTCATTTTATTGAAATATTTACTGTTTGATACTGAATACATTTAAAAGCAGTAGTTGTTTTTTTTTACTTTCACTTGACTATACAGTATTTTTAGCTGGATTCTTTTAAATGAGAAGGATTATTATATGTACTTTTACTTAAGTACAATTTCTCAGTACTTTTTCGATCCCTGGTAATGCAGTCACTTTGTTGTTGGACTTTGTTGAAGATTTTGCCATGTGTGCATGTATCCACAAGAAGGTAGCCAGGTGATTCTCAGTGTCCCCGAGAGTTAGAAGGGGTGAAATAGAACGTCTCCAGGTTACGTATGTAACCATGGTTCCCCGAGGGAACGATACGCTGCGTCACGAAACGCTATGGGAACGCCCCCGCGTGAACGCGCTCTGAATCACGTGTCTAATCCGTCCAATGGATGGGCGAGACGTCACGGGCGGGGTGACGTAGCGACCCGGAAGCATAAAAGCCTGAGCGGCGAGCCCCACGTTAGCTTACTGGAAAATGAAGCAAGCGCCGCAGGGACGCCGGAAGTGTGGCACCGAGACGCAGCGTCTCGTTCCCTTGGGGAACCATGGTTACCTGCCAGAAAGGCCTTAGAGGCTGCCACCGCTCGGGTAGAGTGAGCCTTGACCCCCAGGGGACTGGGGAGACCAGAGGACTCGAAAGCCAGAGAAATGGATTCTACAATCCACCAGCTCAGGGTCTGTTTAGAAGCAGGAAAACCCCTCTTAGGGGGACCAAAGCACACAAGCAATTGGTCCGCCTTTCTCCACAGGCCTTTCTCCGTACTTCCGATGGTCGGGCTCCCTGAAGGGAGGAGGACAGAAAGCCTGCAGCACGACCGGCCGTGGTGCCGAGGAGGGGACTTTCGGTACGTACCCCGCTCGGGGGTACAAGAACGCTTTGGCCAACCCAGGCGCAAAATCTAAATAGGAAGGGGACACAGAGAGGGCCTGAAGATCCCCCACTCTCCTAAGAGAGGAAATTGCCAAGAGAAAGGCAGTTTTTAACGTCAGAAGACGGTCCAAAATCTCCTCAATGGGCTCGCAGGGGGGTTTGCAGAGAGCCTCTAAAACCACGGCCAGGTTCCACGAGGGGACCTGAGATCGAGCTGGAGGTCTGATCCTCAGCGCACCGTGGAGGAAACGTGTCACCCAGGGGTGTCTGCCCACTGATTGGCCATCGAGAGGGGCGTGGTAGGCCGCAATAGCTGCCACGTACACCTTCAGGGTGGAGTGGGTCAGCCCCGCAGAGAGGCGGGCCTGCAAGAACTCCAGCACTGTACCAACTGGGCAGTGAACAGGGTCAAGCCGGCGGTCTCCGCACCAGGAAGTGAAAAGTTTCCACTTCAGGGCGTACAGTTTCCTCGTAGAGGGAGCTCTGGAATGGAGGATGGTCTCCACAACCACAGCTTCCACAGCTCCGGGCTCTCAATGAGAGGAGTTTCCCTTGGGAACACACAAGGATCTGGTGCGCCAGCCTGTAAAGGGGGCGCGAACGCAGACCTCCCTGGTGGTTGATGTAAGAGACCACCGTCGTGTTGTCGGTGCGCACCAACACGTGGCGGCCTCTTAGGTCTGGGAGAAGGTGTTTCAGAGCCAGAAACACGGCCAGCATCTCCAGGCAGTTGATGTGCCAAGTGAGATGGCGGCCGCTCCACAGACCACGGGCAGGATAGCCACTCATGACCGCTCCCCATCCGGTGAGGGACGCATCCGTCGCTAGCACTACGCGGCGACCAGGAGCTCCCAGGACCGGGCCCTGAGACAAGAACCCAGGTTCTCTCCACACAGATAAGGCACGGCGGCATCGCCGCGTGACCTTGATCATGAGGAGCGGGTTTCCTCTGTTTCGGAAAAACCCCCTGGTCTTGAGCCACCACTGTAGGGGTCTCATGTGCAGCAGGCCAAAAGGTATCACGTTGGACGCAGCTGCCAATAGGCCCAGCAGTCTTTGAAACTGCTTTACAGTGAGTGACCGGCTTACTTTCACTCTCGCGACTGCTGTGAGGACCGACTCGATCCGAGCCGGAGACAAACGTACCTGCATCGTGGTCGAATCCCACACGACGCCTAGATAAGCGGTTCTCTGAGCTGGAGAAAGCAAGCTTTTCTCGGCGTTTAGTCTTAACCCCAGTTCCTTCATATGGGCGAGAACGACATCTCGATGCCGAGCCGCCATCTGCTCTGAATGAGCTAAAATCAACCAGTCGTCGATGTAATTCAGTATGCGGATGCCCTGGAGTCACATAGGAGCCAAGGCAGCATCCACGCACTTCGTGAAGGTGCGGGGTGAGAGTGCTAGGCCGAAGGGAAGAACCCGATACTGGTAAGCTTCGCCCCCGAAAGCGAACCTCAGGAACTTCCTGTGTGGGGGAAGGATGGAGATGTGGAAATACGCATCTTTTAGGTCGATCGTGACAAACCAGTCCTCAGACCTGATCTGACAGGGGGTAAATGAACTAACCGCTGCGAAGGCCTCAGAAGAGGCCGCGAGCCTCCCAGACCCGCTACGTTGCCGGGTGAGAACTGGGAGAGGCGCTCGCCGGAGACCACTGCGCCCTGAAGCACCATAGGTGGCAGGGTTGGCAGATCGACCTCCTGAGGGCACTGGGGGGACCCGGGCACCGTGAGATGAGGTGTACGCCACGTACCTGGGCCAAAACCGTCAGGGCTTCTTAGCTTCTGCCCTTCTGGACATGAGGATGGTCCTCAGATCCGCCTTAGTGCCCAAAGGGCAGGGCCCAGAGCGTCGTCGCAACTCCTGCTCCCACCTCAGGGGAGCACGGGAGGCGACGCTCTGTTTTTGGGACTCCCTGTAGGAGAGGGCCGTACACGGAGAGGGCTGCCCCCGCCCAGGAGCCCCACGAGCTAGAGAGCGACGGGGGAGGAACGGCTGGAACGCCGCCGCCTGAGCACGGGCCTGCTGGTATCTCTCAACGACGGAGTCTACAGCGTCGCCAAACAGGCCCGAGGGAGTAAGCGGGGTGTCCATGAGCATGACCCTGTCCTTCTCTTTCATATCGGACAGGGTCAGCCAGAGATGCCTCTCCGCCGCCACCAGGACTGCCATAGACCGACCGATAGCACGGGCGGTCTCCTTGGTGGCGCGGAGGGACAGATCAGCGGCCCGCCTGAGCTCCGCTACCTGCTCAAACGTCATCTCCCCGTTCTCATCCAGCTCTTTAAGCAGGTCGGCCTGGTACGCCTGTAACACCGCCATGGTGTGCAGACACGCACCAGCCTGACCTGCTGCCGCCTACGCCTTGCCTACCAGCGCTGAGGTGGTCCACAGCGGCTTGGTAGGCAACGCTGGAGCCTTCAGGGACGATGCAGCAGCAGGGGACAGATAGCTGGCTAGCGTCTGTTCAACCCTGGGCATCGCCCTGTAACCGGAGTAGTCCAGCCCCGCCACATTAGCATAATGGGAGAAAGTGGGACTGAACAACCGGGCTGAAAAGGGCCTATTCCAGGACCTCGACACCTCAGTGTGGAGGTCTGGAAAAAAGGGCAGGCTCCGGGGTGGAGGTGGCGGCCTACTGCGCAAAAAGCGCTCATCTAGCTTGGAGCACTGAGGCTCAGGCCGTGTCTCAGCGGGCCAGTCAATGCCCGTGTAACCACCTCGAGCAGCTCCTCGTATTGAGGAGACTGCGGCTCTGGGTCGACGCTCTCCACATCGACCTCCTCGGAGGACGATAGGCGGAGCGCCGACTCCGCTCCCCGGGGGGGAAGAAACTGCAGAGCGTGCTTCCGAACCCAGGGAGGGGACAGTGGACCTGGAGGGTGAGGAAGGAGAAAGGGACAGGCCCGTCTCCATTCCCTCCGCCAGGTCCATCTGCGAGCCCCATGAGCGCAACCGCCGCTCTGCCTCGGCAGAAGCGGGGCCGGCACCGCGAGGCATGCCAGTGAGGGCTCCCTCCTCAAAGAGAGCCCAACGGGAGCAGAGAGTATGCAGCGGTAAACGCTCACAATGTGCGCAGCCGGCTCCCTCGAGAGCCGACTGAGCGTGCTCCGGTCCCAAACAGGCAATGCACAGACTGTGTGTATCCCCGCCCATAATATATCGCGGACAGGGAGGAACACACAGCCTGAAGCGCTGCCCGCTCTCGCCCTTAGACTTGTCTTTGGCTTTTGGCATGCCGCCGACAGAACACAAAATAGACAGACAATAGACAAACGATAGACATAGAGCGCTTGCTGAAAACAGGAAGCTAACGCGGGGCTCACCGCTCGGGCTTTTATGCTTCCGGGTCGCTACGTCACCCCGGCCGTGACGTCTCGCCCATCCAGTGGACGGATTAGACACGTGATTCAGAGAGCGGTCACGCGGGGGCGTTCCCATAGCGTTTCGTGACGCAGCTCGAGTTCCTGAAGGGGAACTATGGTTAATGATTAATGAAATGTAGGCCAACATAATGTTTACAAAGTAAAGCATCAGATGTTCATTAACCTTATGAACCTTATAATCTTATAAATTCTGGAAGTATATTAATGACAGTTTCTACATCACAAATAATGTTTGTAAATTAAGTTTAGTCTCAGTAAAAATCATCCTTCTCTCACCAGAGTTTAAAGAGATCCGACTCACGGAGGGCTGTGAGGGGAATCTGGAAGTGTTCTACAATGGAACCTGGGGTAATGTGTGTCACAATCAGATGGAGCTGGAGATAGAAACGGCAAATATGGTGTGTCAAGAGCTGAACTGTGGAAGTCTCAAGAGTTTGGACTCAGCCAGTGCGAGAGTCGAATCTGCTCCTAATTGGCTGGATCATGTGAAATGTAGGAAACACGACTCTAATCTGTTAAAGTGTCCATCTTCACCCTGGGGACAGAACAACTGTGATAGTCGTAGTGATGAGGTGGTTCATATTACCTGCACAGGTAGAAGGATTCTCTCTCTACTAGTTTTATACATTACTGTATAATTTGCATAAATATTCCAGCTATAAAATAAGAATGAGTGAAAAGTCTGTTTCATGCATTTTATTACTGCAGAAGATGGAACGTCTCTACGTACTCATGGGACCTGCTCTAAATTTCCTCTTCAGAAATATTGCTCAAGTAAGGACACTTAAATCTGTCACTTGTTAAGGAAAGAGTTACTGTTTCTACCCAGAAGTTGATTATTTTCCTGTAACAGCATGAAGTGTTTTATTCCTCTCATAGCACAGCAATAAACCAACAATTACATTTTTTTTTAATTAAAGGATGACATGCCATGCATTTTATCCATTTATAGTTTCATTTAATGTTGTGGAATAAAAGAAGCTAGTTCCTGTTATCACTTACTTTATAGCAGCTATAAACAGTCGTTCCCTCGCCAGACTCTCTTTTTTCTCTCTGTTGAAGTAAATAAGCAAAAAAAACACCCGCACCTTTTCATGTTACAGAGAAACCGCAAAGAGTAAACTCTTCTGTCCTGAAGATGTCAGAAAACGTAAATTTACAGCTTTATGTCTGACTATTACGAAGCACTGACACTGGAGACTCCTTCCATAAATGTTAAATAAACATCTCCGTACAAAATACATCACCATATGATTACAGACGTTTATCTTTGTAAAGTAACCACACAAATTAAAGTCCACTTTTATTTATTAGTCTTAGATTATGTGGAGCATCTTTCATACACGTCCCTGTGACTGAGCTGTTACTATAGAAATGATAATGCAACCAAATGAGTGCATTAATATAAACCTGTGATCTGCAGCTGCACTACTGTCAGAGCTGCTGTTATAGAAAATTAATCAACACCTTCTGTCCAATCACAGTCCAGAATTCAGCAGTGTTCAGGAATAAGATGGTTTTAATAGATGATGGTCAGTTCTTGTTGATGTATCATTGTGTTGTAGTGAGCTGTGTGACTGGAGCTGTTATTCAGCGTTGGTGTGTTTCCTCATGTGTGATGTGTGTGATGTAGAGCACTGGTCTCTCAGGCTGAGTGGAGGAAAGAGAAGCTGCTCTGGGAGGTTGGAGGTGTATCATAACGCTACGTGGGGCTCCGTTTGTGATGATCAGTGGAACATCAGGAACGCTCAGGTGGTGTGCAGACAGCTGGGCTGTGGGTCGGCGCTGAGTGCTGATGGGAATGTTACGTTTGGTCCTGGTGAAGAGACTATCTGGCTGAACAGAGTGAAGTGTCGAGGGGATGAGATTCACCTGTGGGACTGTCATCATTCCCTGAAGAAACACACTGACTGCTCTCATGTTGGAGTCACCTGTGCAGGTCAGAGGGGTGTGCTAACTTTTCAGCTTTCTGTCTCCACTCATTACACTTTTCTCCCACTATTAAAACCTTATTTTAAGTGAATATTATTTGTTCCTCTCTTACTGAATGTTTTTTTCCTGTATGTCCAGATATATCTGTGTCCACCAGCACCAAATAAGGTACAATATTTTTTTATTTTACAATATTGTTATTTGTTACCATTACCACCAATATAAATACAAGATTTATCTAAACGTTTATGATTCTCATCTGTGTTTTTGATTTTTGCAATTTGGTTAAAGAGAACAGCCACTTCAAAATCTACATTTATTTTTAAACTCCTTCAAAATTTACTGCTTTATTATTGCTGTGACCAAGATGGTGGTGCGTGCACATCATGAGGCTCGGTGCCTCGCAAGTTTTTTGCAAAATAGTGATAATCTACTTAGCAGTTTTCAGTTTAGATTTTCGATTCAGCCATGCATACATTTCCTTGCAGCCAACAGTCACTTTTGGATATAGAACTTCGATGCACGGACATTGCATTAGACTATAGATTCTAAGCTAAAGGCTAACCCGCATAGACCTGCACTACATAGCATATTTCTAGCTAATCTAAGGACTCTGGCGAACAAGATTGATGAACTACGGCTTTGGATAATTCAGAAAATGCTTATGGACGGCAATGTTATGATTGTCATGGAAACTTTGCTCAATTGCTGCACTAGCATAACTGAGCTAGAAGGATGCAAATTTTTCAGAACCGACAGAACAGCAGCGGACTCTGGTAAAGGCAGAGGAGGAGGCGTTTGCATCTATGTAAACAAATGTTGGTGTACAGACACTGTCATTACTGAGACACGTTACTCTGCTGATGTTGAATACCTCATTATTAAGTGTCTATCTACCGTGTGAGATTACATGTGTTTACATTGCTGCTGTCTATGTCCCCCCTGGATGTAAATGCTAAACTAGGCAAGAAAGAACTCGAGCATTAGCAAGCTACAAACAGAACATCCAGACTGTGCTCTGATCAATCTGATCACCTATCCCTGCTGCTACTCCTAAGTATACCCCATCATGAAAGGTTTTAAAACATCAGTGAGAACAGTGAAAGTGTGACTAGAGGGGGCAGACTTCTCATTACAACATCAGTTCCAGCACACAGACTGGAGCACATTTGCTGCTCTTGCCACACAGGACTCCCACACGGACACACTACACTAACTACACTAACGCCATTGTTCAGCATATTTACAGTTGTGTTGGCTGAGTCACTGCCCTTAAGACAGTTAAAACATATCCCAATCAAAAGCCTTGGACGAATAAAGAAGTCCATCTCCTACTGAAGGCACGAAATGCTGCTTTCAGGTCTGGAGACCGGGAAGCTTACAGTGCATTCGGGGCCAACATGAAGCGAGGAATCCAGGATGCCAAGCACAAATACAAGCTGCAGATGCAAATTTTAACACCTCTGACCCTCAACGCATGTGGCAAGGCATGCAAGTTCTCACAGACTACAAGCCAGCCAACATCATTCCCTCAACCAGTGACAGCTCCTTCCTGGAGGAGCTCAACACTTTTTATCCTCACTTTGACCGGAAAATACAACAGTGTCTGCCAAAGCTGAGCTTCCACATAGTGACCCTCAGCTCTCTTTCATTACCAAAGACGTGTGCTCCATCCTGAGCGGGGTGGACGTAGGCAAGGCTTCTGGCCCCGATGACATCCCAGGTTGGGTGCTCAGAGCATGTGTGGAGCAGCTAGCCAGGGTTTTGACAGATATATTTAACTTATCCTTGGCCCAAGCACTTGTCCCCACCTCTTTCAAAACCACCACTATTGTGCCATTACCAAACACGATGCTGCACTGGCACTCATCGACTTCTGTCCAGTTGCCCTTACCCCCATCATCACCAAATGCTTTGAGAGGCTGGACCTCTCTCATATGACAACCATCACTGGATACCCGTCAGTATGCTTGTCATCATAACAGGTCAACAGAGGATGCCATTAGCTCAGCCCTTCACTCTGCCCTCATTCATTTGGAAAATAGCAACTCCTATGTGAGGATGCTATTCATTGACGTTGCAATGAATAGCAAAGTCATTGCATTTAATACTGTCATTCCATCTAAGCTGACATCTAAACTCTCCAGTCTTGGTATCAGCACCGTTCTCTGCAACTGGACTCTGGACTTTTTGACTTTAGACTTGGGTCTTGGGTAGGCAACAACTCCTCCTCCACCATCAGGCTGCATGCTGAGTCCATTCCTCTACTCCTCTTCACCTCCCAACACAAAAAGACTCATGAACAGCTTTTTCCCTTCAGCTGTAGTAATGATGAGCTCAGCTTCTAAGCACTAACTGCCAGCCTCCACCTAATATTTAAATAGTAGCATTAGACATAATACTATACTGTATTGTACATTACTGCTCTTATTTACAAGTACTTGCACTTTACTGCAATTATCTGTCATTATCACAATTATTTATATGAGACTGTTACTTGCACATTATTGCTATTTGCACATCTGCGTTCACTGTAATCCACTTTATGTATCTACTGTATCAAATTGCATGCTTCATGCTAACTGTATACTGTTTATCTCAACGTATTGCACCATAATTCTTATTTATTTCATTTAACTTAATTGCAATTTGCATTACTGGTATGCATCATACTGTTTCTTTTTACCTGTACACTGTTTTCTTAATTTTTTGCACCATAACCTTATTATCTCATTTAACATATATGCTATTTGCACTACTGGTTGGATGCTAACTGCATTTTAATGTAGTAGTAGGAGTAGTAATGTGGTAGTAATGGCTGACATTCCCTTTACTTCTTCTTGCACGTTGAGCAAGTTATCTTTGCAGCAGCTTGGGACTACAGTCAGAGCTACATGTGAGCCATTCCTCCAAAGCTGGTGATAGCTTCATATTAGCTTGTATTAGCTTTGTTTTAGCATCTCATTAGCTTCAGTCAGTAAAACTTATCTTAGCGAAACTTACCTCACAGGCAGCTGAGGGAGGCAAAAAACAAAAAACAAGGATTTTAATGCTAAAACTAAAGAAGAAGTAGGTATTTAGTCTACATTTAAAGACAGTCAGTGACTCCAGATAGTCAGAGCTGTTCAGACAACCAGGTGAAATTCATTCCCCCACCTTGGTGCCAGGACAGAGAAGAACCTTGATGTATGTCTTCCTTGTACTCTGAGAGATGATTGGTCAAATCAAGCAGTGCTAGAGGATCAGAGAGAATGTGCTGCAGAATGGGTTGTTGATGAGTGCTTAAAGGTAGGTGGGTGCTGGTCTGTTTTTGGTTTTGTAAGCAAGTGTCAGTGTTTTAAATCAGCCTCTACGGGAAGCCTGTGGAGAGTGCGTAACTATGGGGTGGTGTAGGAGAACTTGTAGAGGCTGAGAACAAGTCGTGCAGCCTCAAGTCATGCAGCTGCGTTAGTTGAAGAGATCAAATGACACACAGAGGTAGACCTGCCAGGAGCGTGTTGCAGTAGTCCAGTCTCGAAATCACAATCAACCTGAGTGGCCTGTGTGGATAGAAATGGCTGGATCCACCACACGTTGTAGAGGGAAACCTGCATGACCGAGTCAGTTTAGTGATATGAGGCGAGAAGGACAGTTGGTTGTCCACTGTTACTCCAAGGTTGTGTTCAGTGACAGACAGTGAGATCTGAGAGTGGTCCATGAAGATCGTAAAATCTTCTTGTGGAGAGGCATCTTCAGGAATGTACAGCAGCTCAGTTTTGCTGGGATTTAGTTTGAGCTGATGAGCTGCCATCCATGACAAGATGTCTGAAAATCACCAAGAGATTCTCTGGGTATAAAGAGAGAATAGAAGAGGACACTGCACTGAGCATCTAACAAGTGCTGCTATATTTATTATGCAGTTTAGATAAGTTGGATACTATATGGAGACTTATTTACATATTCTCTAAAATACTGTCACACTAAAATATTCTCATATTTCTATATTTTAGTAAATGTCATCTTTTAAGGACTGATATTCATATTTAGGTCTTGGTTTGTACCAGATACTACTCAAATTTGTATAAACTGAGGTTTTATATTATACAAAAATGTAATAAGCATTCAGTTTGTTTATAGTATTTATACAGGGTTTAGTCTGTTTCTTTACACTGGCTTTGTAAAATATTTGAAATTTGACTGGCATCTCTCTTGCATCTCAGAAACATGTCTGGTGCGAATGCTGTATTTAGATAAATATTAAAGATAAATGTCCTCTTTTTTCTCTTTATTTATTGTCGGAATATCAAAGACATAGCGTTTCATTTACTATATTTTAGGTTGTTAGAGCACAACTATTATAACTAAATACTGTACAAAATATATATTAAAGAGGTAAATGTATTTATTTTACAGAATATGATGACATGGAAGAGAAACCTTAGGAAGACAGGGACCTTGTGACTGAGACACGCCTCCAAAAGCCTTTAAGGTCTATGACCTCAACAAATGATTTCATTATACTTGCAAAAAATTTCCTGCATTCTGAACTGTTATCGTCTTCTTCTTGCTAATCTTGTTATTTCAAATAGATTAGAGAGAGTTAAATCACTTTCATTATTACTTAACCAAATGTGCTTTCCTTTCAGAACGCTTTTAATGCTATAAAATATAGCGAGCTTAAATATCACTCACACAACTCACCTCACTTTTCTCACCAATTATTCCATATAAACAAAATAACTATAATCTTACATTTAATCTTTCAAACCAGTTGATCTTGTTTAATTGAAACTTGTGAACCTATTAATTGTAATTTTTTTGCACACTGTTATAGTCTTATGTGTCCTGCTATATGTATCTTATAATATGCTGCACAGATAAGAAGAAGCCTGCTGCCAAGAATTTCACTTTGAGGAGTTTGTACTCTGTGTACAAACTCTGTACAAATAAAGCTTGAATCTTTTATCTATTATTCAGTGTTTTTAGAAATGTGTCATTTTTTCTTTACTATTTCTGAAATAAATACTAGTTTAATAAAACAAAATTTCCTTTATATACACTGTTGTGCTTTTAGCTATAACATGTGCAATTTCAGTATATTAGAGAATTCCTTTATGATAATATGATATTCATATTTTGACATGCTCATGATTAGATAGCTTGCTGCAGCTAGCCATGTTGCAAGCCAGTTCATTTGTTCATTTATGTTTATTTTTATTTTCTGAATGGCTCCTCATAATATCAAAAACTCATTGATAGACAACTAAATTTTCATATTACATCTTATTAAACAATATGAAAACAAATATGACATTTTACCTTTCCACAGTGAGAACATTTTATTACTTTAATGCAAACTGAATTCAATCTTCCACTCCACATATCACATGGGCTGCTTGTATTTGATCTGTTCGAAAGATACAATGACAAAAGATAACCAGGAGGCTGGTTTAATAGTTTCATTTTTTTTTTAATTAATTCATAGTTTTTGATAATGTAAAAGTTTTCTATATCTATTCATAATAAAACTCATATAGAATCCACAAGGTGGCAGCAAAGTGCTTCTAAACTCTGAGTTCGTTCCTTGAAGTGGACTTTGGTCACTACCACTTTTACTGACCTGCTGAGGTGTAGAGAGTCAGGATTTGTGTTCTCAGAATATACAAAATGAGTCACGCTGCCTACAAGTGAGACGTACTAGTGCTGTTTATTGCAATTTGAATTAGAGCAAAGCAAAATATAAGGACAATTAACAAGGAAAAACATATCTGTATCTAATCTTACAAAACAATCCATCTTCAGGAGTAACAATCTCAAATGCTTTCCGTCTTTTTATAACAATAAAATCACGATTACAAAATGTTCTAAATTAATGTAATTTAAAAAAACAGTATTTCAGCAACAAACAATTAAAACTGACAACTAGAATCTATGACTCATGCGTATATCTACTTCACAGAGTCTACTCCACTTTTTTTGATATTTCCTTATTTTTTGTTTTATTTAATTTGCCTTTTGGCTCAAGTGTGTTATCTGAAATATATATTTTATTTTAAATAATAAAAATCAGTGCCAGGAACTGAGGGAACTGGCGGATCAGTAGCAAGACATTTTCATGGCTGCCTCATCGAGCCCATCGAACTGAACACTTCAGTTTGGACACCTACCAAAGTTCAGCGGTAGGAGATAGATGAGCCAAGTTGTCTTTATTTAAATAGCACATTTAAAGGCAAGTGCTGGGCAGAACGCTGTATAATAAAATCAAGTAATTCCAAAAATGAAATAAATCAATCATTGAATAAAAAAAAAGGAAAAGATGGGGACAAAAAAAGAACAAAATGGAACAAACAATACTGGGGACTTTAAAAGACTCAAAAGCCTGGGAGAATAAAAGTGGTTTTAAATGGATTAAAAATGTCTACCACATGCAATGCTTTTGTGAAAAAAAAGGGAAGAGGTGAGTAAATGCAAAAGCTGAAGAAGTCCAGCCTCGTTATGATGTCATTCCAGTGTCCTGAGTGAATTTAGTCACTGAGAGGTCATGGTATGGTGCTGTAGAACCATGACCCAGTGGACATGTTGGTCATCCACTCAGAAGCATGGGTAAAACAGCTAGTGCACTGTTACGAGGCGCTGAGCTGACTGCCTACCCAACGTCATTTATTATGGGAAGAGATACAGGGTGGATGGCCACAGAACTGTGTTCTTCTGGCTTTAGACAGTTCTATTTCCTTACATTGCAGGCTGCAAGTGCAGTTTCCTGCAGAACTAGAAAGCTGATGCTCTCTCTTATTTTCATGATCCTGACCTCAAGGACCCGACCATGATACAATCCAGAGACAACAACAGCAGCAAGCCGTAACCCCGGAGCATCTAACAAGCCCCTGAGCAGGTGGAGCTTCCAGGAGCCATCTGCAGTAAGTTGCCTACCTCATCTGGACACCCTGGAGTTACATGCACACAACAATCACTGACCTTGTCAATGTCAAGACTACTCATCAGCTACCTGCCAGGTTTTGCTCACACATTACTAAAGTAATAGCAATCTATAAACTGGCAGCTTACAGTATTTAGGATAATGGTCCTCAAAGTGGGGTTCAGGGAGTCCATGAAGTTTATTACAGTAGTGGACCTCACAACCCAGCATTATCAGTCATTATACCTATAAATAATGTCAACTGGAATCTAATCTTATATGAAGAAAAATGGGTCATATGTTTGGACAATTCAGAAATGATATTGAAGGATATTACACATTTAAATAATGTACAGTACTGTGCAAAAGTCTTGGCACCCTATATAATTTCTAGTACAATCTTTGTTATAGATGTTTATTTTCTGACTTCTACATTATTGATTCGGTACAAAAACATTTTAGATTCCAAACATTAGTTTTCCAGCACAAAATGAAACGTTACAGAAAAATGTTTGTATGTCAGTAAAGAAAGCAGCAGATTCCATAAGAGACACTTTTCAGATAAAAACATAATGAAGGCTGCTGGGTTTCGCTGCAGAAATAAGAAGCGAGTCGACAGTCAAAGTCTCCAGAAGAACTGTGGCTGCTTCTGCAAGATGCTCAGTAACACTTCCAGCTCATTTCCTTATAAAACTGCACACACTGCACCTCAGATACTGCTTTATTTATTTAAAGTGAAGGATCGTCACATTAAATACTGACTTTGTTTCATTTATTACTGTTCACTGCACTTTATAGTATTTTTTTAATGTAGAAACATTTAATTTCATTATTTTTGAAGGCATCTTTGCACTATAGCATTTAATTGCACGTGCCTAAGACTTTTGCACAGAGCTGTACCTGGGGACTGTGACTGTAAAATGTTTCAGAACCCCTGATTTAGAAGATTACATTTTAGAATTTAACTTTTTTTAAATTACTATATCAAATTCTTTTTAGATTTAATTATTATAATTACAGCACTTTTTTCTGAAGCACTGAATTCTTAAAGTCTATAATTTTATAATTTTTCTATAATTTTATAATTTCTATAATTTTATAATTCTATAATTTTTCAGAAGCCGGGAGCGTTACATTCACAAAAGGATCAGGTTCGATTTCTTCTTTTTTTTAACCATGAAATTGTTCATTTACATTTGGTTGTGTCTAATTTCTCTTTTATTTCAGCCACACTTACTCATGTGAACAGACAACAAACTAACTGATATTTTCCATTTCTATTCGTTGAAAATAAGTAAATAAATAAATAAATAAATAAGAATAACCCTAAGCAGATGAGCAGTCTGCGCAGCAGTGGCCCCCAGCGGTCGGTGTTGGAAGTGCAGGCGGAGCGAGAGGGAGCGGCAGCACGCAGAAATCGAACCGCTCCCGGATCCCTGCACACACTCATTTATCTGCCCAAAAATACTGCGCAGCAGCGTTAATCCGGAGAGCTTTCTGGAAGAATATCTGGAGAAACATCTGGAGAATCATCATCTGGAGGAATCTGCTCCGTCCCTCTTTCCATCAGCCGGTCTGCAGCTTTGACTCCAGCGCGTCTCTGTGCGTCTCTGTGCGTCTCTGTGTCTCAGGTGAGAGAAAGGCTTCAGCTCGCTGCTCTCCACAAGCCTCCTGATGCCGGCTAAAGCAAATCCAGGGCAGCAAAATGACGCGTTTCACGGCTGCAGGTGGACACCTGTGCGCATTTTTATCCAAAACCGGAGCAGATTGAGCTTTAATTTAACCCCGTGTGTGTGTGCGTGTGTGTGTGTGTGTGAGTGATTTGTTTATAGCTTTCCAGTAACCCTCAGAAACGTGTAATGCTGATGTGATGTGCTTTAGATGAGTTGCAGATGAGATGGGATCTGATCAATAGCACTAATCCCACTAATGACGCGTTATTTCATTTAAAATGAAAAGTGCATTAGATTGCAGACCAGCGCGCGCTCCTTCTCCTTCTCCTCCTTCTTCTTCTTCTTTATGGGTGCTGTCCCTCATTTTCCTTTCCCCCCCATTTTTTTTGATTTTCTGCATATTGTATTGTTAATGTTGCACAGATTGAATAATGTGCCACCCAGATGAAGTGCACATGCAGATGAGATCCTGAGCATTATTATGCATGTTGAATTTAAACCAGAACTGAATGACTGTGTGTGTGTGCCAGGGTGAGAATATTTGCAGTGTGAATGAATGGGACATGCTTCATTGTGTGCATTGTGCTGGATGTAATAATAACGCCCTAATTTTCCCTCCTCTATCATTGATTTGTGCCCTCGGGTTATTTTAGACAGACAACATCCAGCTAATGAGTTTAATCCGGTATTTAAAAAAAAAACACTGGAATTCAGAGATACTGTAGGTTTATTTGATCAGGCTCCAATTTCCTGTCGTCCTCTCCATCAGCCGTGGTGAATGAAATTCTGAACCGAGTATTCAGGGATTGTTACACACACTTTTTAGGGCTCTCAAGGTTCTCACATCCCAGCACTGATAAAGAGCCACAATTAGATCTTAGATAAAAGGGTTCCTTTGGTTAGCTTCCTGCTGAGAAGGAACCCCTGAGCTGTAAGGTTCTACACAGGATCTTTAATGAGTCAGATTCAGAGTAGAGTTAAGTGTGTAGAGTAGTATGGATTTAATAATGTGTGCATCAGTATTCAGACGTTAGACGCAGCTACAGACTTAAGTGCTATTCAGAACTTGCGTGAGCGTTACTCACAGGGGGCGGAGTTTCACTAAAACAGAGGCGTGTCTCAGTTATCCTCAATCCTGATCTTGCGCATGTTTCCAGCTCGTGCTAAATCCAGTGCCACTATCTGACAGTTTGATGTAACCAGAACATTTTACGCTGAAATTTATATTTTAACTGTAAATAACATTAAAAACGCCATTTAAGGTCAACATTAAATACATAAATAAGACACTATTTATTATTTAATAATATTGTCCCTTTAAAGTGTACAGAAACCTTCTTTTTCACACTGAGGACATCAGAGGAGACGCATCTTATTCATCTCGACGAGTGAATTTTTTAAGGCTAAAATTATAAAAGCACTTTAAGTGAGCTGTAAGTGAGCTGTAAGCCTAGCAGATGAGCGCTCGGTCAGATTAGCCTTCAAACTGTGGGCACGTTTCCTTTACACGTTTCCTGCACACACATTACGATTTAATGACCTCGATCCAGTGTCTCGTGGCGTCATTAAGTTGTGCACGTGAGTAACTGTCGGAGTTACAAAAAAAAAGCAAAATAACAGGATGCGCTGGATCAAGTGCTATTCTATGTGGAAGCAAATTTTACTAAAATAATCCAATGATTAATGTGATCATTACAACTAGCTCTATTCATGCAGTAATATACAGGTGATGTACAAGACTCCTGTTAGATTTATTTCAACACTCGCCGTCTTCTCACTCACATATCATCACATTAGTCTTTTATGTTTCAGTTTTTCATTGTCTGTGGTCTAGACGCTGTTGAAAAGCTCCGTCTCGGATGCTTTTACTCAAGAACAATCTGGCAACCTCGGAGGTTTGAACTACACGCAGGTGATTTTAATAATCTGAATGTGGAGCTCAGAAAATCCCGACTCTGAACATGCACATACACTTTCATAATCTGCGTTTCTTCATGTTTTCATGAGTTTAGATCATCAGATTCATGTGCACATTTTAACCTCAGGTGATCTTCTGCTCCATCGTAAAGAAGAACCTCCTCCTTAACACTGTGTTTGGTTCTAATCTAGTTGGAGAAAGCTGAATGATGTTTGGATGGAGTGAATACACGAGTAAATGGGACTGTCAGTCTCCGTGGATCTGTGCATGCGGAGGATGTAGAGTTGATGAGATTTCCACACAAACGTGTCACCGATGTGAACAGATTCTCCCTGCTGGATCATGAAGTTCTCCTCCTCTCTATCTGTCTCAGACTCTTTATCTAGTCGTCTGCTCTGTTACACTCCGCTCTACAGCTTGGGCTGCCTGTTTACCTCCCCGGGTTTCCTCTAAGAACGTTCACGTCTAAGGCTACGTCCACATTAATCCAGATTAAACCGCGTTTTCGTTTTAAAACAGTCTCCGTGTACACTGGCGTTTTCAAACATTTTCCAAAAATTGCTTGTCCACACTGAAACGTCTAAAAACTCTTACATCCCTATAGTGCGCGTGCGTAAAAACATAAGAAGCTTTGGCCTGCGTCATTTCCATCGAGCGTTTATTTACTTTCCATCTCCTATCCTATGAAAATTCCATTCCATCTCCTTTGAAAAAATGCAATCTGAAGGTTGTACAAAGTGACTGGATAGCAGGCACAACAACTGCAGTACAACATCGTCCACCATCTCGTTTGTTTTGAGTTGAATGGGTCACATGATGGCGTCACATGACTGAAAATGCCTCACTGTTTTGGAATATCTCTTTTCTCAGTCCAAACTACAATTCAAAAACGGCGTTTTTGAATTTATCCACTTGGGAGAGCGTTTTCAAAAAGCTCCATTTTCGCTGGACAAAAACAACTTCTCATTGTGCACCAAAGACCAAAATGTAGAGAAAAAGATGCATTTTCAAATTTGTTAATGTGGATGTAGCCTAAACTAGAACATCTTCAATCTTATGTTTGTTAAACACACTGTTTAGTTACACGTTCAGAACCTGCAGATTTCTGTTTGACGCTTGGCCAGACATTTCAGGAAAGTAGTGTAGAAAGTAGAGTTTCCTGAAATGTCTGGCCAATCACATTGCAGTGTTGTGACCCGCCTTCTGGAATGAACCAACCACTTTACACTAACAACGTGAGCTGATCTCAGGTTATCCAGGTTCCCTTAGTGGAACAACTGAAGAACTCTTAAGCTTGCTGAATATTTCAAGAGTGTATATGTACAAAAACACAAGACAAGCGTCAAACAGAAATCTGCAGGCACAACAACTGCAGTACAACATCCGTATTTAGTATTCACATATTTACACACCACTTTAATATTCTTTATATAATCATCAATGTTCAGTATACGCTCAATAGTAATTCATTAATATTGGGTTTACACTCTTTTATATTACTAAACTGCAATGTGATTGGCCAGATGTTTCAGGAATCTATACATTCTTTAATATTCAGTAGGCAGTAATTAATATTCAGTAAGTAAAAGTAAATAAAATTTATTTATATAGCACCTTTCAAGAACAGATGTGCTTTACAGTAAAATATTTAGTAAAGTAAAAATACAATATAAAAAAGAACAATAATTAAGCAAAAGCAAGTTTAAACAGTTTTTGGGTCCTTAGCTACTTTTTAAAGGTGTCCATGGTGTCCACAGATCTTAAATCCAAGGGGAAGAGAGTTCCAAAGTTTAGGAGCTATAACCTCAAAGGCACAATCTCCTTTTGTCTTGAGCCCAGAGCGAGGAACAACCAGCAATCCCTGATCAGAGGCCCTCAGATTCCTAATGTTAATGTATGGCTGCAATAGCTCTGGAATATAGGCAGGTAGCTGACCATGCAGGGCTGTAAACCTCATCACAAGAACCTGGATTCTATATTTAACTGGAAGCCAGTGTACAGAAATCAGAATTGGTGTTACATGAGACCTTCTGGATGACTTGGTCAGAAGCTTAGCAGCAGCATTTTGGACCACTTGTAAGCGGAAAAGAATTACAATAGTCAAGATGGGAGGAGATAAATGCATGTATAATCCTCTGCATCTCAGCTGTGGACACAACGTGCCTGAGCTTAGCAATTTACATGCTGATCGAGACTCAAAGAATAGCCCAGAGTAACGCCTAGATTATGGAGAGTTGGTTTAACAAAAGAAGATAAAAAGCTAAGATTTTCCATCAAACCCAGTATACACTGTTTACTATACAGTGTACACTCATTAATATACGGTATACACTACTAGACTCATATAGTATACACTCATTAATATACAGTGTACACTACTAGACTCATTAATATACAGTATACACTAATATACAGTGTACACTAATAGACTTATTAATATACAATATACACTAATACACTCATTAATATACAGTATACACTCATTAATATACAGTATACACTACTAGACTCATATAGTATACACTCATTAATATGCAGTGCACACTAATAGTCTCATTAATATATAGTATACACTCATTAATATGCAGTATACACTACTAGACTCATATAGTATACACTCATTAATATGCAGTGCACACTAATAGTCTCATTAATATACAGTATACACTCATTAATATTCAGTATATACTCATTAATATATAGTATACACTCATTAATATGCAGTATACACTACTAGACTCATATAGTATACACTCATTAATATGCAGTGCACACTAATAGTCTCATTAATATACAGTATACACTCATTAATATGCAGTATACACTCATTAATATTCAGTATATACTCATTAATATATAGTATACACTCATTAATATACAGTATACACTCATTAATATACAGTATACACTTATTAATATATCATGTACACTCATTAATATTCACTATACATACATTAATGTTTAATATCCACTAATTTATTTTCAGTATACACTCATTAATTTTTGGGAGTGTAGAGACCCAACCACTAGTCCTCCAGGAACCTTCTGTATACTCATTAATATGCATTAATTCACTCATTAACATGCCATATACACTCATTAACATACCATATACACTCATTATTATTCAGTATACACTCATTAACATACCATATACACTCATTATTATTCAGTATACACTCATTAACATGCCATATACACTCATTATTATTCAGTATACACTCATTAACATGCCATATACACTCATTATTATTCAGTACACACTCATTAATATCTAACTTATCAGCAATGTGATTGGCTGGTTCTGGAAAGAGCATCACTACCCTGCACTGTAATTGGCCCAGACTTTTCAGGAAGTGCAGTTTTGCTGGCAGGTGCTGATGGGTTTGATCTCTTGCCGTTTGTGTCAGATGGTGCCAGTGGAATGCCATCTGCTATCCTCAGGTGTGTGTGTTTTGTGTGTGTGTTTAAGTAGGAGATATTTCCAAAGAATAAGCAAATATCTGACACATTGTCAAAAGAAAACTTGTATTTGCAGGGCATATGCCCAACTCTCTCTCTCTCTCTCTCTCTCTCTCGCGCACACACACACACACACACACACACACACATACATGGCAGACTGTTCGGCTTCTGAGAGAATGTTTTAGATACTGCTTTAAGGATCTTAAATTATAAATCCTCTGATATTTCCCTAATTAGCCTGAGTTCATTTTCCCTCCTTTTCTTACCCTATTTCACTGCTCTTTCTTTCTCTCTCTCTCTCTCTCTCACACACACACTGTGTGTGTGTGTGTGTGTTTGGGGAACAAAATGCAGCCAACTAATTTGTCCTCTGCTCGTTTTGGCTGGTGTGTGTTGGAACAGACGACTCCATCTGTGATGGGATGCGGATGGCACTGATTGCTTGTGTATGTGTGTGTATGTGTGTGTGTGTGTGTGTGTGTGTGTGTGTGCGCTTTAGGGTTGCACAGTGCTGAAAGTGGTACGATACTGCTGTATTTTAAGTAGCAGGACTGTTAAACATGCTGTTAAACTTTCTGTAACAAGTGCTCATTTGCATATGCAATTAGTGGGCGTGAATAATTGTGTGAAATGACGTCACATGCAAAATCAGCAGAGAAACCATTACACAGCAGTGTTAGCATCACTGCTACACACACATTTCCTCACATATGAGGATTATTTATAAAGATTACACAAAACAAACGCCTTTTGCTGTTGGCTGTAATTTTCCGCAGCGCTCACGGAGAGTGAATGAATCCAGAATGTCCTGTTTTAAACATTACAAAGAAAATCAGAATGAGTAGAATGACGATTGGTCTTGGGAATGAGCTAACAGGATTAGCAGAGAGATTAGCGGAGAGATTAGCATGCTGTGACTGCAGGCTTTATCCTTTCCTTTATGCTGATTTGTGTCGCCTCCTCCTTCTACACACACTGACAGCTGAGCTAGCGCTTCTGTCTGACACGTATCCCTATTCCCTATCCCCTATTCCCTATTTCCTATCCACTACTCACTAGTGTCTATCTCCTATCTCTTATCCCCTATTCCCTATCCTCTACTCCCTATTCCATATCCTTTATACCCTATCCTCTATACCATACTCCTTACTCTCCATACACCCCTGACTCTTTACCCTTTACTCCCTCTACAATATCCCCTATACCCTATTCAGTACTCCCTAACCCCTATTCACTACTCCCTATCCCCTATTCATTACTCCCTATCCCTTGTTTCCTATTCCCTATCCCCTTCTCACTACTCTCTACCCCCTACTCCCTGTACCATACCCCCTATTCCCTATCGCCTGTTCCCTACTCCTTACTCACTACACCCTGCTCCTTACTCACTGTTCCCTATTCTCTACTCCTTACTCACTGTTCCTTACTCCTTACTCACTATTCTCTACTCACTACTCCCTATTCCCTACTCACTATTCCCTATTCTCTACTCCTTACTCCCTATTCCCTACTCCTTACTCCCTATTCCCTACTCCTTACTCACTATTCCCTATTCCCTACTCCTTATTCACTATTCTTTACTCACTACTCCCTATCCCCTACTCACTATTCCTTATTACCTACTCCTTACTCACTATTCCTTACTCCTTACTCACTATTCTTTACTCACTACTCCCTATTCCCTACTCACTATTCCCTATTCTCTACTCCTTACACCCTATTCCCTACTCCCTACTCCTTACTCACTATTCCCTATTCCCTACTCCTTACTCACTATTCCCTATTCTCTACTCCTTACTCACTATTTCCTACTCACTATTCCCTACTTCTTATTCACTACTCCCTGTTCCCTACTTCTTACTCACTACTCCCCGTTCTCTACACATTATTCCCTATTCCCTACTCCTTATGCACTATTCCTTACTTTTTACTCACTTTTCCCTACTCTTTACTAACTATTCCCTATTCCCTACTCACAATTCTTTCTTTCTTTCTTTCTTTCTTTCTTTCTCAGGTCTCTCTCTCTCTCTCTCTCAGACACACACAGTACAGGCTCTGTGGATTTTGTGTTATCTTCTCTCATTTGTTGTCTTGGAGCTGCTGAAGCTCAGTGTTTCACTTTTTTCACTTCAAACGTTCAGAATGTTATTTATGTATGTATGTGTGTATTTATGTATACGTGTATTTATGTATGTATGTATATGTGTAGATATGTACATATTCACTTATTTAGAGGTTATTAGTTTACCTCTGTTAACACACAGCGTGTGTGTGTTAATGTGGTGTTTCTCCTTTATCACATGACTTCATTGGTGATGAGGGTGAAATGTCAGGCAGAGATGATCGAGACCTTTTTATTCATGCTTCTGTGTGTGTGTGTGTGTGTGTGTGTGTGTGTGTGTGTGATTGAACACGGTGTGTAAAAGTGATGTGTAAAGGTCACAGCGTTACATCATCAAATCCATTTACACAAGCTTTAATTACACAGAGGCCACCTGCTTGTGTGTGTGCGTGTGTGTGTATGTGTGTGTATGTGTGTGTGTGTGTGTGTGTGTGTGTGTGTGTGTGTGTGTGCGTGTGTGTGTGATAAATGATGATGTAATGATGTGTGTGTCATTGCTGTGTCTGACTGACTAACATTCTTGATTTTCAGTACAACAGCAATGTTCCCTAGTTTACAGTGTTCACTAGCTCCCTTGTCCCCTAGATTACATACTGCCCTCTAATTTCCTTCTTCTGTAGTTACCCTCATCCCCGTGATTCTTCTTCCCTACATTCTAGTGTTCCAAGTCTACAGTGTCCCCTTTCATTGTTGTTCCCTAGTTCCCTTCTTCTCTACATTCCCTGTCCTCTAATTTCCTTATTCTTCTGGTTTTAGTGTCTAGGTCCATCTTCCTCTAGTTTCCTTCTTCTGTAGTTACCATAGTCCCCTAGTTTTCTTGTTCCTACAGTGTTCACTTTCTTATTTGTCCCCTAGATTCTGTGTCCCCTAGATTACTTTTCCTGCGGTTTCAGTGTTTAGGGCCTTTGTCCCAATTTCAAGTTCTCACTGTCCCCTATTTTCTCTCTTCTCTAGTTACCCTAGTCCCCTAGTTTTCTTGTTCTCTATTTTGAAGTATTTGAAGTTTACACTTCACTCCACTTTCTTACTTGTTCACTAGTTCTGTTGTCCCCTAGATTCTGTGTCCCCTAGAGACATGTTCACACTGCCACATAGTTTCCTTAATCTTCTGGTTTTAGTGTCTAGGTCCTTTGGCCCCTAGTTTTCTTGCTCCCTACATTCCAGTGTTCCTACTCTACATTAGTCACTTCTTACTTGTTCCCTAGTTTCCTTATTCTACACATACCACATTTAGAGTCTAGTTTCTTAGTTCACTCGTTTCTAATGTCACACATTTTACATGTTTTCTAGCGACCTTTTTTCACAGAGCTCGATGAATGGCTTAGCGGTTTGGTTTAGCAGCAAAAACCTATGTATCATATCACGGTACCTGAAGACATTTTAACAGTACATGATGTATTACGATATACATATAAGTTTAGTAACAAACTTCCAGTGTTGCATTAAAAAAGCTATAAACAACTTATATTTACAATGTCTAGAAAAATACATTAACTGAAATGGAAAGGGTTAAAAAAAAATACACTCTAATCATCACGATACCTGCAATATCTCAGGAAAGTGTATCATGACATCACAATATTGATATTATATCATCATATTGCCCAGCTCTACTTTCAATACCAGAAAATTATTTCTTAACTTATTATACTGATTTGCCTTTTTTATAGTTTACTTTGTTTGTTAAAAAAATCAAATATATGTATTCATCAGATGATCTGTAAATACAGTGTATATAAAATATTTACACACCTCTTTTAATATTGCAGATTTTTGAGATCTAAAAACAATATGAAAGAAAGATAAATCATGTGTGATGTTTTTTCCACCTTTAATGTAAAATACCAATCAACAACATTCAAGTAAAAAATTAACTAGAAACTTTTTAGGGAAAAAAACAGTAACCT
This sequence comes from Pangasianodon hypophthalmus, assembly GCF_027358585.1. NCBI lineage: Eukaryota > Metazoa > Chordata > Actinopteri > Siluriformes > Pangasiidae > Pangasianodon > Pangasianodon hypophthalmus. The sequence goes on from NC_069727.1 coordinate 782,352, forward strand.
GGTTGCATAAGTATGCACTTTGTGAACTAATACTTCGTTAAAGCTCCTTTTGCTTGTGATTCAGCACTCTGTGTTTTTGGATAAAAGTCTACTGACATAGCACATCTTCATTTAGCCATTTTATTCCACTCTTCCTTGCTAAAATGCTCCAGATCTATCAGACGGCGAGGGGATCTCCTGTACACAGATCTCTTCAAGTCATTGCACAGGTTTTTAATAGGATTTAGATCTGGGCCCTGACCATGACATTCCAGAAACATTCTTCTTCTGTTTTGGGAAAGAAAATAGATTGGAATTTGGAGCGATCCTGGATTCCCTCTGTTTTGACTAGAGCCCCAGTTCCAGCTGAAGAGAAGCAGGCCCATACCATGATGCTGCCACCACCATGCTTCACCATGGGTGTGGTGTTCTTTAGGTGACAAGCTGCCTTGTTTTTGCACCAAAATTATCTTTTACATAATACCTTGGTCTCATTAGACCATAACCCAGTTTGGCACATGGTTTGGGGTGATTTAGGCGAGTTTAGATGTTTTCTCTTGAGAAATGGCTTCAGTCTAGCCACCCTACCCCATAGCCCAGACATGTGAAGAATACGAGAGATTGTATCTCTTGCACAGTGTGACTAGTACTTGCCAGATGTTCCTGCGGCTCCTTTAATGTTGCTGTAGGTCTCTTGGCAGCCTCCCTGATAAGTTTTCTTCTTGTCCTTTTGTCAGTTTTGGAGGAATGTCCTGTTCTTCGTGATATCACTGTGGTGCTCCATTTTCTCCACTTGTTGTTGATGGTTTTCATGGTGTTCCATGGTCCATCTAATGTTCTAGAAAGTCTTTTTTACCCCTCTCCTGATCTATACCTCTCCACAGTGAGATCTCGTACATGCTGTGTAAGCTATTTGTGAACCACGGCTTCAGCAGTCAGATGAAATCAAGAAGATGTCAAGAAAATGGCATGCTGCCTGCACACACAGGGTGGTATATTCTGCACTTTCCTCTCTCCTAATTTATGCAATCCATCTTTTCCATATATGGTCGTCTCTCTGAAATTCGTGGAAGTTTAAATCAGGATATTTTTTGCTGTTAGAGAAGAAAGGTAGGCGACAGTAGCACTCACTACGCTGTGCTGTTTTACCTCAGTGAGCTCACTGAGCCGTAAATCCTGCTGTTGTTTATGTCAGGGTTCATGATTTGATTCCTGTGTTCCGTAGATTCTCGTGTCTCAATCCCACTGTCCCCTTGTGTTTAGTGTTTGTTTTATTAAGCTCCCTCGATCCCTACTGCGTCTCCTAAATTTCCAAAAAAAAACACTCATTCCTCCTAGGTTCCTACACACACACACACACACACACACACACACACCTGCAGAGCTCCATGGAGACCAGACTTCCCCGTCAGCTGATTCTATTAAAACTCTGCCTTTTATCACCACCGGCAAAATGATAACATCCCATAATAACCTTCCACCAGGCCCGCCAGCACGAACGGGAGAATCTTTCTTTCTTTCTTTCTTGCTTTCTTGCTTTCTGCTCTTCTTTGTTTCTTTCATTCATTCTGTCATTATTTTTTTCTTTAACTCATTGTCTTTCTTTCTTTCTTTTTATTTGATTCATTCTTTCATAAATTCTTTCTTTCTTTGTTTTATCCTTCTTTTGTGTGTGTGTGTGTGTGTCTGTGTTGTTTTTTCACCACTGTGTGACACTGCTGTGAAAGACACAAGATCAGTAGCGATGTCAGAATCAGATACATTCATGCAGTAGTGTGTGTGCGTGTGTGTGTGTGTGTGTGTGTGATGTTTGGTCTCCTTGTGCCCTTCACTATACTCAGCTCTCACTCTGTCTCTGGATCTGTTACCCCGGGCAACAACTCCTTCCCTGTTGAATTGGTGTCTGCTAGACTGTGTGTGTGTGTGTGTGTGTGTGTGTGTGTGTGTATACAGACAAAAGTGATATCATTCTGTGGATCTCTAAAGCCACAACCCCTTACTGTCTGCCTGTCTGTCTGTCTTGCTCTTTTCTCCATCTTTTTTTCTGTATGTCTATTTTAATCATTTCTTCTCCATCTTGTTTTATTTGCTGTTTATTTATGAGATTGGAATCCCTATCTATCTATCTATCTATCTATCTCCCTTGTTCTCAGCAGCATTACTGACCTTGAGCTCATGATTCAGCTAATCGTCTATAAATTACTGGCGCAGGCAGCACGTTTTTTTTTCTTTCTCTATTACTCTCTCTCTCTCAGTCTGTTTGTGTCTCTCACTCTTCCACTCTATTATTCTCTTGCTTTCAAGCTCCAGCTCAATTAGTCTCTTTTTTTTCTGACTCTCCTCTTTTGTCCTGGCTGTAATTTCATGCTTGCTGTTCTCTCTCTCTCTCTCTCTCTCTCTCTCTCTCTCTGTCTCAGTCTCTCTCTCTCTGCCTCTCATCTCTCCATTCTAAAGTTCCAACTATTATTCATCAAACATTAATGTTAAACACACCAGAAACAACACCAAAAACACCACCACCAACACCATCAATACCACCACCAACACCATCAATACCGCCAACACCAACAATACCAACACCATCAATACCACCAACACCATCAATACCAACACCAGCCCCATCAATACCACCAACACCATCAATACCACCACCATCAATACCACCACCAACACCATCAATACCACCATCACCATCAATACCAACACCATCAATACCAACAACAACATCAATACCACCAACACCATCAATGCCACCACCATCAATACCACCACCAACACCATCAATACCACCACCACCATCAATACCACTACCACCAACACCATCAATACCACCACCAACACCATCAATACCACCAACACCATCATTACCAACACCATCAATACCACCAACACCATCAATACCACCACCACCACCACCATCAATACCACTACCACCAACAAAATCAATACCACCACCAACACCATCAATACCACCAACACCATCAATACCAACACCATCAATACCACCAACACCATCAATACCACCACCAACAATACCACCACCACCACCACCATCAATACCACCAACACCATCAATGCCAACACCACCATCAATATCACCACCACCAACACCATCAATACCACCACCAACACCATCAATACCACCACCAACAATACCACCACCACCACCACCATCAATACCACCAACACCATCAATGCCACCACCACCATCAATATCACCACCACCAACACCATCAATACCACCACCAACACCATCAATACCACCAACACCATCAATGTCACCGCCACCATCAATATCACCACCACCAACACCATCAATACCACCACCACCAACACCATCAATACCAACACCCTCATTACCACCACCAACACCATCAATACCACCAACACTATCAATACCACCACCACCAACACCATCAATACCACCACCACCAACACCATCAATACAACCAACACCATCAATACCACCAACATCATCAATGCCACCACCATCAATACCACTAACACCAACACCATCAATACCACCAACACCATCAATACCACCACCAACACCATCAATGCCACCACCACCATCAATACCACTAACACCAACACCATCAGTACCAACACCATCAGTACCAACACCATCATTACCACTACCACCAACACCATCAATACCAACACCATCAATACCACCACAAACACCATCAATACCACCAACACCATCAATACCACTAACACCATCAATGCCAACACCATCAATACCACCAACACTATCAATACCACCAACACTATCAATACCACCAACATCATCAATGCCACCACCACCATCAATACCACTAACACCAACACTATCAATACCACCAACACTATCAATACCACCAACATCATCAATGCCACCACCACCATCAATACCACTAACACCAACACCATCAATACCACCAACACCATCAATACCACCAACATCATCAATGCCACCACCACCATCAATACCACTAACACCAACACCATCAATACCACCAACACCATCAATGCCACCACCACCATCAATACCACCAACACCAACACCATCAATACGACTACCAACACCATCAATACCACCACCACCAACACCATCAATACCACCACCACCAACAGCATCAATACCACCAACATCATCACCAACAACAGCACCACAACCACCATCACCAACAATAACAGCAACAACACTATCAACACCACTGCCACTAATAAGTACATCAACACCACCACTGACAACAAAAACAACACCAAAACCAGGTTTCTATAGATTTATATAAAACCTTTCTATAGATTTATATAAAACTTTTCTGTAGGTGTCTCTCTTACAGAGAGACACCTACATTATTATCTTTCTTTGTTTCTTTCTCTGTTTCTTTCTTTTTCTAAATTTCTTTCTTTCTTAGCCTACATAGCAACAGTAACCGTGTGTGGGCAGGACTCAGAATTTGTTCAATTGCTGAAATTATTGGACATACTCTAGCTGTGTAGCTTGTGGAAATGAAGCACATAAAACCACATAGAGAAAATAAAGTCAGAGACAGACAGACAGGGAGAGAGTGACAGACAGATAGACAGACAGACAGACAGAGAGAGAGAGAGAGAGAGAGAGAGTGAATGTAGGAGTGATGGATTGTAGTGTTGAGACGTTGTGGTTTTGGATCACATTCTTCACTTTAATTTTTAGATTAAAGGCCAGTGCTGACATTGTAATTAATCTAATTACTGTAATTGGATTGTTACAGCTGTAGATTACAATCAGACATTACATAATAAAGATCTCTCTCTTTCTCTCTCTCTCTCTCTCTCTCTCTTTCTCTCTCGCTCTCTCTCTCTCACACACACACACACACACACACGCAGCTCAATGACCAGTGTCAGTGATGAGCACTCTGACATTAAACAGTTTAACTGTGAACTGCTTCAGTTAAAAAAAAAAAGACATTTTAATAGTTCTTAAAGAAAACAATATGGGATGAGGATCAGTACAGTGTCAAAAAAAGAAAAAGTGATATTATGTCATCTCTAATATTATCTGTGCGTTTTAATCAGGCGAGGATGTAATAATATTGGAAGGAGAAGAGAAATGTGAGCCCATCAGTAAGCATATGTGCATGTGAGTAAACAAATAAATAAAACCCCATTTGCAGCAAACAGGAATAAAAAAACTGCATAGAAGAAAAAAAAGAAACAATACAAAGAGAGAAAAAGAGTACAATGAGAAGGAAAAATATTAGGTGGCAAGGCAGTGGTGAATAGATAGATAGATAGATAGATAGACACTTAATAAATATTGACATTTTTTTTCAGTGCATTCTATTGTTTTTTTTTTTTTTAGAAGCATTTTTTTTTTCTCTTCTCCTTTTCTCTGTTTCTTTTAGGGCCATGAGAGAGAAACCCGGCTCTTACATCTCTCAGCAGATTCACAACATGATCCATTTCTATTTCTAGACATGAGCTCATGTTCAGAAGAGAGAGAGAGAGAGAGAGAGAGAGTAAAAGAAGACAAAAAAGTAGCAGCAAGACCTCTCCAGAAAGACGAGCACTTGTGAATTGGAACAGTGTTAAAAAGACGTTTCTGACCAGTGGGAGTTGTAAGGAAGTTAATCAGATGTACTTCCTTTTAATCCACACTGTATAGCCACGTTTCCTTTTCATCCTCCACCCGTGATCTGTTTGTTTGTTTTGCTCGTTATTTGTCATTAGGAAGCATTATTGTCTTTGGGGTTTTTGTTTAACCCTGTGAATGAGAAGATTAGCGATGGTGGTTTAATAACAATTGGAATTGTCGTCTCGCGTCTGACGGCGCCGTGTGATGAACGGAAGAGGAATGCACTCGTCCTCCGGAAAGCTTTTTAACAACATTCTCAATTATTCATAACGAGTCAATGCTTTTGATGAGCTTTTATCCGCTCATTATATACAGCACACACACACACACACACACACACACACACTGCAGTTGTATTCTGCCCTTAATCTTATCATCTGTTTTGGATAAGTGCTCATGATTGCATATATGATGTAAAATAATATACGATATTCTATATTACACCACTTTTTAAACCGTGCTGTTGAAAGCTGGATCCTGATTGGTCGTCAGGTGTTGATTAATTTTCTATAACAGCAGCTCTGACAGTAGCGCGGGTTTATATTAATGCGCTCGTTCTGATACGTTATTGTATGGCGGACGCTTCACATAAACAGATTAAAGAAATCATTGATGTGGTGAAGTTTTCTGTAAGGAGATGTTTATGTAACATGTATGGAAGGAGTCTCCAGTGTCAGTGCTCTGTAACAGTCAGAGGAAAAGCTGGAACTGTAAGTTTTCCCACATCTTCAGGACAGAGGAGTTTACGCTTTCTAGCTTCTCGCTAACATGACAAGCTGCGTTTTTTTTATCTTATAAACTTATGTAAGATAAGAGAGAGAAAAGAGAGAGGCTGCTTACATAATATCTGCTACAAGATTAAATGGAATTATAAATGGATAAAAAAGTATGGTGTTCTTTAATAAATGTTAAATTGCAATCATTGGTGAATCGCTGTGGTTTAAGAGGAATAAAACACTTCAAGGCATGTTGTAATTTTCGTTATTTTGTATTTTTGTTTCACTGAAGAACTGAATTTTCATTTTCTTGACGAAATGGTCAGACTTTACATTAATAATACCATTTCCTTGGTAAAATTCATTTAAATGGTTAACGACAGCACATTTTGGTTACTAACTTTGGAATTTGCTTTGGTCTTTTTTCCTTCAGTAAACTGTAACCTTGAAAATTCGCTGTCCTGAAGCATGAGCTGAAAACAATTCAGGAAAGCAGGCCGTGGTCTTTTCTTTCTGCTGACTGTGGAATTTTTCTGCTGCTGTTTTTTTTTAATGTAGCTCACAGTTTCAAAGAACCAAATTGGAAAGCTAGAATTCATGACCATGGTCCTTCCCAAATTTCTGATGGACACTTGCTTGATTCTTCGATCTTGCTTGATTCTGCATCCTTCAGTCCACGACCCAGAAATCGATCAAAATCCGACATCTTTAAGGAAATACCAGTCATTAAAATGCAGTTGGCGTAATCAAGGAACGAGCAGAGAGGAGGATAATGAATAATTGTAATTAAATAAACAATTGGTACAAATAAAGCCGTGTATGAAGGTTAATTCATTTACATGCCTTGCTTTAAAAATGGAGAAGTCAGCTGATTAGGATAAAACTGTATTGTTTAGGATAAAACATTTGTTTGTAACACACGCAATAACATTTTAATTAATAAGTGAATTCACTAAATTCGCTTTAATGTGATGCTTCAGTGAACGCTCAGTTTGTTCTCCATTTCCTTTTCTTCCTTTCCTTCCTCAGAGGGAGGAGCTAAGAAGCAAGGAAGAGAAGCATGGAGGTGGAATTAATGGAATGTGAAGCATCCACATTTACCGAATCGCCATGTTCCTTTCGCTAGCCCCGCCC